>NC_074722.1:5297388-5402388 GCF_947242115.1 Biomphalaria glabrata | reverse complement strand
CTGAAAACTGTTTGGTCACACTTGGAACAAGCCAGAAATAAACGCATTAGGACAAGGGTCTGGGGACATCAATTGGCGTTTCCGGTGTATATTTTATGTTCCTTTTCTTCTCTTTTATTTAATTATCAAACAAAAGCCGCTACTTTCATTTCCATTAATGGTTAACTCTTTCTCTCTGTAATTATTTACCACATTCTGGTGGAATCAACGCTGGTATCGTCAGTTAGGAGAGAAGGAATTAATTAAGTCAGTTTTCATTCACTAATACTTCTCCTTTCATCTTCATGAGCTGTGCGATTGACAAAACTGGGACTCACTAAGTTAACTCTTTCTCTCCGTAATTATTTTTCCACGTTTTGAAGGAATTCTTCATTCTGCTCATTACTATTTCACTACCCCTGTTATGATTGGGCTTCAATAGCTTGGTTGTTTATCAGAAAATGTTGTATTTGGTATAGAATTAAAGAGAAATGCATGTTTTTTTTTATATAATTCGAAGTCAAGTTTAAAAAATTAAACATTAATTTAATTTAATGAGGTCAAAATCAACGATGGTATCGTCGATTAGGAGAGAAAGAGTTTAGAGACATTGTGTGTCCAAGCAAAGATAACTACAGAGGAAACTCATAAAACTCAAACAATTAATATTCTTTAAGCTTCATTTCTTAAAAATATCTGAATCCATAGAGATTGGAAATACAATTTTTTTTTTATATCTAAAAAACAAATTATATAAAAAAAACAAAAACGCGCGAAATGTTAAATACACTAATCGAAGCAAGTTATCCGCCCCCTGCCGAATGGCGTCTTGAGATCGTCAAACTTAAACGAGGCTAACAAAAGGACAGAGTCATGGACAGACAACTCGGTACGGTGATTCAGGGGACATGCCAGAAACAATTTGTTACCCTTGTTGGGAAAACAAAACGGGGAGAAGCAATTTGGGGTCTAAGAGGGCGCTTGGGAGGGGGGGGGGGGAGATGGGAGTCCTGTGTCAAATTACCTCCCACTTTCGAAATGGCGCGCACAGTTCACTTCCGGTTACTCAAATCAGCGTTTGAGACATGGCAAACCACATTAACCACACATTCGGACATTTAGGGGAGATAAATAAAATGGACGAGATACGACTAGTGTAAGAAGGTCTTCTTGTGTCCATATGAGATGCATACAATCAGTTAATTTTTTTTTCTTTCTTAACTTATAAAAACTTTAAAGTGTTTTTAATGCAAGACCGTTTCCCCCCCCCCCCAGGACAGGGGTTCTCAACCTGTGGGTCGCGATCCCCTTGGGGGTCGATTGACGATTTGCCAGGGGTTGCCAATGACCATCGAAAAAATGGATTGTTTTTTGTCTATTCTTCTATTGAAGTGTATGTGAGCAAGAGGGGGGTGGTCGCGGCGGAGTAGGGGATTGTAAAAAGGGGTCGCCGAGCTTAAAAGGTTGAGAACCGCTGTTCTAGGGGGCTTTAGGGACCATAAAACTTTACGGCCATCCAGTGGCCTAGCAAGGTACACGTGGGCCTGGGTTCAAAGTATGATGGTGTATATACGTGTTTTTACTATCCCTACATCTACATAAATACATAATCATCAGTTAATCCATTATATCGTGATAGAAATGCTTCCGACTACGAGGAATGTAGCATTATCGATATCTGGCGCTAATGTATATAGTGCTACGCGCTAGCTTATATGATACACTTGATAACAATAAATAAAGCCGACGCTATAACTCCAGATTCAAGTGTCACTTTAATAACACACTCTAACATAACATTCATTACACACACTACAATTCTCTCTAATCAGGCTCTCTGCAATCCCTGCTCAACACGAAAGAACCAGCTCAAGAACTTGACAACTTGGGCAACCAAAAAAAACACATGAATAGCTAATATATCAATAGCCAAAACTGTACAATTGGCAACACGATCAAATATTGTATATCTGCTTCACTGTACATAAACTACAGTCGTACAAAACTCTAGGTCTACTGGTCTCTGTCTGTCTCATCCTGGACTCGTACTGATTCACTCAGGACTCTTAGTACGGCCTGTATCGAATTGAATCGCATGACTCTTGACACGCTCTTTACATAGGGTCTATTAAGGCCTTCTCTGGCTAAATCACAAAAAAGCGCCAATCCTTTCTGCATAATCCCATGACCATATCACAGGGGATATTCACATAGAGAATTCATAGCGCCCTTTCCTGCAGGTCCGTTCGCCGTTCCTTGACAAAGGAACATTTATGCCAAGTTTGAACAAGGTTGGTCAAACGGTTTTGATTTTTATTCGGGACATACATAAATACATACTCCTTACATTGTGTTTTATAGTAAAGATATTCAGATTAAACTCACTGCAGACGTTTTAACTCTTTTACGTTTAGGATTCGTCTCCCGTTGGACTCTCAACCACGTGACTTCTTAACATAAATCATGACAAACCAGCTCATGGTTTCATCATTCTACACCACTCAAACAACGAACACTCCCTTACCTCGTCGTTACCTTGGAAACACACACATACAGTCCATTACCACGAAGTAGTTACAAGTTCGGATCAGAAAATTTATGTCAATAACGTCCCTGTTTATTTTTTTTCTAAGTATTTCATTGAATAATTTGAGAAGCCTTGGACAGGTCAAGGACATTTATGTTTGAATTGGTTTGGAAAACCAATGGCATGTCTGAGTCTACAGTTTAGATTTCTAGGAAAACATTCAGGATATAAAATAAACACACACAAAATTAACGAACTAATTTTTTAAAAATCATATACATTAATGAAGCAGACAGATCTTGAATAGACCAGAATTAAACAAACAAACAGGTCCTTACAAAAAAGGTGCCGTGTCTGAGTGATAAAGTGCTTGGCTTCTGAATGTGAGGGAACCTGGTTCGAAACCTGTTGAAGACTGGGATTTTTAATCCTTAGCGCGCCTCTGAGTTCACCTAGCTATAATGGCCCCTAACATTTGTTGGTGAAAAGTAAAGGCAGTTGGTCGTTGTGCTGGCCACATGGCACCCTCATTAACCATGAGCCACAGAAGCAGATGACCTTAACATCATTTGTCCTATAGACCGCAAGGTCTGAAAAGAACAGTTCACATTTTACCAGCTTTTTGTTTTGTTTTGTACAAAGCTTATATCACCACACTCTGTGTATGTTTGAACATGTTTTTTCTCCCATTTCCCATTCTCGGATCAAGTTAAAACTTTGCACAATTTATTCATTGCACCTGACAAGATATAAATCAATAAAGAAAAATTAAACTATTAGTCAATTGTTGGTGATTAAAAATTTTGTTTTATTTCGAAATAATGAGACTGTTGTGACACGGTTACTGTGTGGGTCAACCGTGACACACGGTCAAGTGTTGGGTATCGAAGAGTTAGGGGACTTGCGGGTAGTGACGAGTGTGTAAACAAGAAGAGAGAAAGTCAGCGAGTGAAGTTGGGTATCTGTATATAACGTTGCCGTGTATATATGTTATGTTGAAATGTTACACAATTAAAAAGGCACTTTAAACGTAAAAGGACTTGTTTCTTCACAGGGAATATATGCTACTTTATGAGAGATGTGGATAAACAGACACACACACATATATATGGCTGTGAAATATATATGGATTTAGTCCCCTTACGTTGTGACAAGTTTCACTACTCATTCTCGAATCAAGTTGAAATTTTGCATAATTATTCATAGTAAATAACAATACTCGAATCAATCCAAAAAATTAACCATTTAGTTAATCATTTATTACTAATTAATTAATTTTGTTTTATATAACAGAAAGGGAGCTAAACCCTGTATTTTTCACATAAATGGCAGTAATAAGCGGTCATTCTTATATAATACAGACGTTACTTCAAAAAAGAAGATGATTACGTCCTACGCGTCATGCATTTAGTCATGCATATTAACCAATGACTTAAATTCTGCCAAGTCACTGGTTTTCCTGGCTAGCTCATTTCCTCTTAGATAATGTTTGTTTTTAAAAAGTATTTTTTTTTAGCTTGTCTTAAATTTGCAGATTAATAACAACAACAAAAATAGTAATGACTTATGACTTTACAATACCACAAACTCAAAACATAAGGTATGAAATGTATAATTATAATTTAAAAAAAACAACAACAGCAGATAACCGAAACTAAAATTTGATGCCTATAAAAGGGTCATTATGTGTATGTAACTTAACAGTGTTTTATTCTCCAATTATTATTTTTAACCAGGCTAGATTAACATATGGATACTCGTAGTGCTGTAATACGTCATTATCTTGTTCGAAGGGACGT
Organism: Biomphalaria glabrata; assembly: GCF_947242115.1. Lineage (NCBI taxonomy): Eukaryota > Metazoa > Mollusca > Gastropoda > Planorbidae > Biomphalaria > Biomphalaria glabrata. Next base: position 5,398,083 of record NC_074722.1, on the reverse strand, counting down.
CTTTAATTTATAAGAAGATGTATATAGTTTAGTGCAGTGGTAAAATAAAAAATAAAAGGGGGAGGGAAGGGGGTATTAAGTTTTATTTGTTTAGTTCTGAACGTCCAAACAATCTGCTGCAGCTGGGTTGAAACTCAGAATCATACTAACTACAGTTCAAATCGAATAACCACTCGACCAGTCTCTGTCTGTCTGTCTGTCTGTCTCAGTCTCTCTCTCTGTAGAACAAATACATTTCTTTCTATGGTGACCCAATTATCGTTCTTATTGCTCGCCCCACCCCCGCTTAATTCGGTTCTATCGGAAGAGAATCAGTTTTCTGGATTTATATAGTACATTTCATAAGATACGTTTAATAATTACTGTCAACAAATTTTAGCTTTGAGATGTTCTACATTATTGATAGTGAGTTTGGCTCAATCAGTCGAAGAAATCTCTTACTTTAAAGACACTCCACGAAAACTGAAGAAATAAATGAAAATGCTACGCCAATCATTGCCAACATTTGGAGGAGAAATGGCGTCCATCCTAAAAATTATAATCAACTCAACCAACATCGCTGTTCAAAAGAAGGATAATCAGAGTCGTTTGAAAAGGAAAGGGAAGCAATCAAATCAAAACAAATCAGATTCATTGGCATGGAGTAGTCTAACTTGGCCTGACCTCTGAGGTGAAAGAAAGCGCCATCCAAGGGGGAGACACTGAAATCCAATGGATCATAATTTTTTTCTTCTTCTTTGCACCGAGGATTGAAGAGTCAAAGGGACGCAATTCGTCAACGTCCATCTCAAGTAGGAAACAATTTTTATCGTTCTTGCGTCCGGCTCTGGCAATGGATGGAGACAAGGTCCAGGGTTGGCCCGGGGTCGCGGTCATCAAAGTTACATGATTTAAAGGCTCTCGACTGGGCAGGGAATATTTCTTTCAAGCTACAGCACACGACGTTAGTCTGGATGTACGAATTGAATGCCAGGACTTTGCTTTAAAAGGGAGAGAACTGTAGATATTTTCATTCAAATATTTTTTCTCTCCGTTGTTGACCTAATTATATTTATGTTTGCCACAATAAAATACTTTAATTAAGGATAACACAATTTAATGTGGATGTCGGAGTGTCGGTGCGTCATTGGTTACTTCATAATGATCGTAATTGCTCAATAGTGTTATTAGCTTGCTTCGGTGTCATTGTTAACACCAATGTTTATTTGTTACACTACTGCCGTCTATTAAAATATTCATTCCATTGACTTCTTAGTGACTGTCTCGCTGTCCCTTTTAGTCAGGGGTTCTCAACCTGTGGGTCGCGACCCCCTTGGGGGTCGAATGACGATTTGCCAGGGGTCGCCTAAGACCATCGAAAATATGGATTGTTATTGTCTACTCCTCTATTTCTGTATGTGTGTGGGTGGGGGGGGGGGGTCGCGGCAGAGTGGTGGATTGTAAAAAGGGGTCGCCGAGCTTAAAAGGTTGAGAACCGCTGCTTTTGGTGATTAGAGTCAGTCACAGGGCTGCGATATTGGTTTCAGTGCTGTAGATTCGAGTACAGGTTCAAAGGTTAAAGCACTACAGGAACTAGAATTATGAAGAGTGGCTCTGTCAGCAATGTCATGATCTTGAATTAATCAACTCTTGAAACTGTCATGTTTTTATGAATTGAAAATATGTAAATTAGAGAAACTCATTTCAGATTTTAAAATTCCCGTTAATATATATATCTATGTCATAGATACTGTGCAGAGATGGAGACGCACATATGTATATACAAACTACACACGACGGTCACTCGACTTTTTTCTTTTAGCCTGTTTTGACGATGATCGTTTTTTATTCCTTTTACAAAGCTTATATTCGTCTGTCTGTCTGTCTGTCTGTCCGTCTGGTCCATATTTTGTACACGTTTTTTTCTCTCCCCACTTCCCCTTCTAGGATCAAGTTGAAATTTTGTAAAATCATTTATTGTTGCCAATAAAATATGAGGCTATAAAAAAAAAAAAAACAATGAATTAATAAGTGGTAATTGGTTAATGGTTTTGATTTATAAAAGGGGAACTAAATCTTACAGTATTGAAACATAGTACCTAACAGTTGATGGGTAAAGTAGAGCGTTTGGTCGTTGTTTTGGCCACATGATACCCTCGTTTACCACCGGCAAGAAAAAAATGACCTTCACATCATTTACAATATATCTCGCAAGGTCTGAAAGGGGTATTTTGCTTTTTTAATGGATATATTTAGCAATAAATGTGCAGTTCTTTCCCTGACATTCCTCTGCGCCGACTTTATATTTTAAAAAATTTGGAGTCTGCACAGTTTGAGCAATTAAAAATTAAAAGGTCAAAGTTGTCACTTCCGCTTCGTGTGCTAAATCTTAATGTTGAAATCTTTGATTAGTTCGATAAAGCGACATTCCTAATTCAAGTCCAATATATATATATACACAGGATAATATTGATACTTTCACTTAAACGTAAATTTATTATTTTAAAAAAATTGCTTTCCATTTTAAATTTGATAACTGCTTTTACGTCACGCGTTTTCCATGGTCCAATCTCTTTTGTGGGCGGAGTACAATGGAGGTTGCCGTGATACCTTTAGTAAGTCTTCAAACACCAGACTCGGTATTCTAGTTGCTCAATAAAGAGAAATTTTGGGAGTCAGTTACACAGATCGGGTCTCAAACAAGGAAATCCTATGCCGAACTGGGAGTCGAACACTTAGTGAGGTTGTGACAGAGCGTCGCATGAGGTTTGCGGGACATGTTCTACGACAAAATGAATTACACACCAAGAGTTGCGACAACATGGACGCCAATACGAGGAAAGCGCAGACAGGGACGTCCTCGTATTACTTGACGACACACCTTTATGGAAGACCTCAGAACAGTGGACACCAGGTGGGAGGAGGCTTCAGACATTGCCAATGACAGATCTTTATGGAGACAGCTTGCCGCCCAATGCTCCGAACGGCGCGGGAGGACCTAAGTCTAAGTCTAAGTAAGTAAATTACAGTACGTTACATTTCATCAAAGCAAAATCTACAAATCAGGAATAGTGAAAGTTTTCTTTCATTGAAGGGGAAATAACTCCTGCGTAAGCTTTGTGGGGAAGACTACGAAGACGTATGCAAGGCAAGAAGAATTAAATATTTAGAAAAAGTGAATGGCATCTTTTTTCCAGGAACTCCAGTGCTTGTACTGGCTGTTTCTAAATACATTAAAAAAAAAACACTACATTCGATGATTTATTGTCATGCATTGATAACTTAAAGCAGTGTTTCCCAAAAGTGGTGTTCGCGTACCCCCTGGGGTACAGGAAGACCTTGGAGGGGTACGCGTTGCACCTCATTAACTATGCTGATATTTTTTTTAAAATATTTTTTAAAAATTTTTTAGGTCGTCGCGAAGTGGGCGACTGCTGTCAATCAAAACAAGAACGGAGCGGTACAAAAACTCGTTCGTACCTCACTCGGTCAGACTCTATCACCGCCACTCATTGATCAGGGAACATGAAATGCATCAAGATACCTGTGTGTAGTCGCTGAATGAACTCTTTATGTTGTCTGTTGTATTTATGTGTATTTTTCTGTTGTGTTGTCTTTATATGAGAAACGAGTCCTTGTAATCACAACAAATTTCCGTAAGGATAAATAAAGCAGTCTTAGTCTTAGTCTTAGTCTTAAATGTCCATAAAATGCGACCATTCTTTTCATAGATACCAGGCGAGGAATACTCAGCGTTAGAAAAATTATGAAAGGGTACACTTTGGTCAAAAGTTTGGGAAACACTGACTTAAAGGAAAGAGGAATTGTTGTCCATGGTGTTCCGTTGTTTGACCAGTACTGCAGTTTTAACTCTTTTTCTCCTAAATGACGATACCACCGTTGATTAGAACTCATTAAAATTAAATTAGTAAAGTAAAAGTAAGTAAAGTTTCCCTTTCAGACCTTGTGGTCTATAGGGCAGATGATGTAAAGGTCTGTGGCCTACGGTTAACAAGGGTGTCATGTGGCCAGCACAACGACCAACCGCCTTTACTTTTCCCTAACTAATGTCAGGTACCCATTAGAGCTGGGTGGACTCAGAGGCGCCCGAAGATCCCGAAATTAAAAATCACAGTCTTCACCAGGATTCGAACCATTTTCTGATATCAAACAAAAACGTTATTGAAGCTCAATCCTAACAGGGTAGGGAAATAATAATGAGCAAAATAAAGAATCCTGTCAAAACGTGAAACATTATTACAGAGAGAAAGAGTTAAAACGTATGCAAGATAGAACCATAACACGTTTTTGTTTTTATAAGTTTCCTCATGAACAGTTGTGTGTGTGTATTTAGAGAAAGCTGGTCTAATGAACCTTGTTACTCAGAGCGCCTCAAAATTTCTGAATTTTTCTTTTGTATTCCCGGGCAAAATGCCAACGTTAAAAGATTGTTTTTATTGATAAATGCACAGTGGATAAAATAGAGAAAAGAACTATTCCTTGACTCTGAAAGAGGTATTCGTCTAACTTTTTGAAGGAATATGCCCAGTTTTTTAAGTTTAATTTGTCTTTTTTTTAAATCGCATTTGTAAGCCTTTGTCTTCCTTTGCTAGTTAGGTCAGGTCCAGTAACTCTAGTCAACGCTTCATTTTTTTTTTTTTTTACACCGGATTTAAAAAAAAAAAAGCTATTAATAGTTTTCCCGCCTTCTATGAAAATCTTCAATAGAAAAATTATAACTTTATTTTTAGGGAAAAAAGAAATGTCATGCGAACCACTACAAGTCCGCATACTATACAAATATACGATCACCATATGTGGAAGTTAAAAAATAGGTTTAAATTAAGTAAAACGATAACATCTTTAGTTCCTGATAAAGGCATAAGTCCTAAATAGCGGAAAGTTTGTAATGAGCTATAAATAAATGCATCCATATGTATTAGTTATATATAGCTATCTCAGTGGGTATACGTTAACGCGTCTACAAAAAATGAACAATGTTAACCACAATCCTTGTGAAAACATAGAACTTAGTGTTCTGTCTTGTGTATTTTTTTGGCAATGTAATCCTCTACTTCTTCTTTTTCTTCTTCATTGTTCTCATTGTTATGTTGGAGCGTTCAGATGACTAGACCAATACATGAGATGAACTGCGCAGTGGTTTCCAAATCAGGGAGCTCTCCATATAGTTTCCTTTCTATAGGGGTGATTTGGGGCCAGTGTCTTATACGGGCCTCTTGGTGAATAGAGCAGTTTTGGAGGACGTGGTCGGCATTCTCTGGTGATACTCCACATGGGCAGATTTCACTGGTTCCAATTTTGAGCTTCCGGTACATGTGTTGTCGCATTCTGTTGTGTCCGGTCCTGAGTCGAAAGATTAGACGTTGGTCTTGTCGGGATAGCTTATAGTAAGCGTCATCTTTCTTGTGATTTGGATAATCCTCTACTGATTACAAAATGTAACAACAAAATAACAAAAACAAAAAAAATACGTAAAAAATGATTGTATTAAAACAAAGCTTACAGTCTGGATCAGTCATGTAGTCATATGACTTGTAATAGATCTGGCCTCACAACAATAAATCTTTGCGATTACAAATTGTTTTACCAATTGATATTGTTTAATGCTATTTTCATTCCTTTAGTTTTCTCGATACGCTATAACCCAGGGGTTCTCAACCTGTGGATCGCGTCCCCCCTTGGGGGGTCGATTGACGATTTGCCAGGGGTTGCCTAAGACCATCAAAAATATGGATTGTTATTGTCTATTCTTCCATTGCTGTATGTGTGTGTGTGTGAGGTGGGGTCGCGGCAGAGTGGGAGATTGTAAAAAGGGGTCGCCGTGCTTAAAAGGTTGAGAACCGCTGCAGTATAACCCCATCACTTGCCTGGATCAGTTGGTAAGGGCTGGATGGAGATAGAAGGGGCTATAAATAAATAAATATCTATATCTATCCATCTATCAATCTATCTATCTATCTATCTATCTATCTATATATATATATATATATATATATATATATATATATATATATATATATATATATTATGCAATAGTTATATCTTATTGTTACTTTCTATCTATTCTCTCTACAAAGTATAAAGGGGACTAATTCTAATTCAACTCAGGCCACTTTATCAGTCAAGAGCCATTTTTTTCCCTTGTTCGAGATACCAAACGAAATAATTAATTGCCAATAGTTAATTAACTAATTGTTTGTTTTTTTTATTATTGATTCTTGTTTTTGCAGGTAAAAGAAATAATTGTGCAAAATTTCTGCATCATCCGAGAGTGGGTTTGGAAGAAATACCATGTACAAACTTTTTACCAGATAGACAGGCAGAGTGTTGATATAAGCTTTGTAAAAAGACATTAACTTTAAAAAAAGAGTAGATATCCTTGAACCTGTGGTCAATGGCTACACTCACTTCAGAACGATTAATAGTGTCTTGAACTGTCCAGTGGTCATAAGTCTTATGGGCCTTAAACCCGGCCAGTCAGCAAGGAACATTAGTCTACTACTAAAGAGAGAGAGAGAGAGAGAGAGAGAGAGAGAGAGTGGGGGGGGGTAGAGAAAGAGGACCATGAATTATTTTATGAAAATACTCAGACACAAATATGAAGACACATTTGTTATTCTATATGACAGGACAAATTCATACAAGTGCTATGTCTTCAAAAGAGTCATTACAGCATGGAACGGAATTCCTTAATCAGCCAAGAAAACCAATGACTTAGCAGAATGTAAGTCTAATTATCAAGCACGACTCCATTATTACCTACGCGTAGGACGTAAGTATTTGTTTATTGAAAGAATTTCGATTTATAAGATAAGATAAGAAAAAAAAAGAATAAAAAATTAAAACAAAAACCCAGACTCTAGATATATACGTGGATCTATATACGCTTGGCAGATATTACATTTTAATCCCCATTCCACCGTCAATTCTACTCAACAATTTTTGATCTACTCCAGTCTTGCTATGGATAAATATTTCTACATTTAAAGAAGATTCAGAAATCAACTTGAAGACTTCAGACGTCTCACTTTAACTTGATGAATCAAAGAAATATAAATTTAAAAAGTTATTTTTTATAACAATTAAGGCACTTTTCTGAAAATAGAATTTCTTTTTGGTTTATGAAATCTAAAATAGCCACTTCATTTGATCGCTCATCTGTCAACTATTGACATTAGTCTTTTCCCAGTTAATGGACCTCATTCACCAATCGTATCAACAAAAATGACATAGGAATATCAACAAACATGACATCCCAGCTACATCAATATCAACAAACATGACATCCCAACCACATCAATATCAAGCAAAATATCCCAACCACATCAATATCAACAAACATGGCACCCCTACTAAATCAATATCAACAAACAAAAAAATCACAACTACATCGGTATCAACCAACGTGTCATCTCAACAACATACTTTCAACAAGCGTAACATCCCAACTACATCAATATCAACAAACACGACATCCCAACTAGATCAACTCAATCATAAGAGCAACTTCCCTACCATTTCTTGTTCCAAACAAAGCACACCACTGCACAACTATTTTACATCGACACCAACATGAACGCTCCTAACCTGAGTGGACGTCCGCTGCTACACGCTTCAAAAGTCGACCAATCAGCCATCTTGTCGGACAGGGATCTTCAATCAGGACACATAGAGCTGACCGCAATGACCCATGCTGGACAAGTCTGTAGCCCTGTGGAAGATTGAAACAGAGAATATGTAAATTCTATAGACGGACCAAGGCTAAGATTGAGCGAAGACTTCGATCTGGACGCCATCTTTATATTCATCTTGTTTCTCCACCCCCCAAACACTGACATACATAATTTTCCTCTAAGGAATAGTTCTAGAACAAGAGAAGTAACTCAAACATTTTCTGTTCTCTTTATGAAACGAAATATTCTTTTTTTGTAAATAAGTTTTTAATACATCCTACTTAGTCCATTCTGTAGCTCGGTCTTATTTCAATATTTTTTTTTATTCAATTCGTATCTTCGTGAAAACTTCAAAAAACTAAAACCTGGTTGGGTGGACACGATTTTCGAAATAGGCTCTAACGATTTTCCGAGAAATGTAACAGAATTGTTGACCACACTAGGAATACTCTTGTTTGACCGTTATAATTTCTTGTTACATTTAAAAATGAAATATATCTATATTTGGCTTTAGAACGAGAAAATATCTATAATGAACGGACTAGGTCTATATGTCTTCGGGTATTTCCGCATTTGTTCAAGATTTTAATAAATTAAAGTTCAGGAACATTTTGCGCATCGTCTGCTAAGTCTAGTCCAGATCTAAAGGACTATCACTGGAATATTATAAAGTCTAGTTTCGCTTAACCCTGAGACTTTCTGTGTGTGAGGGGGTGGACCCGGTTTAATAGGTTGTCATTACAAGACAAACCGCCTTTACCATTCCCCAACTAATGTCAGATATCCAAATAGAGCTGGGTAGACTCCGAGGCTCCCTAAAGATACCGAAATTAAAAATCTCAGAATTAGAGCCCGGCACCCCTCACTTCAGACGCCAAGGGCTTTACCACTCAGCAACCGCGCTTCCTTTTTTTTTCATTTTACTAGTTATTTTAGTTGGCAACAGTGATCATTTAATATGGCGTCCTTGACATCGTTTATTTTTGTTGATTACTTTCAGAATCTTTCACTAACTTCCGCTTTACGTCTCTCCTTAGCTTCTGTAATAGAAATATGCTTACACTCAAATAGGAACATTAAGTTTACAATATATAAGTTTACAATGTACACAAAGTTTATAGTCTATAGCTAGTAATTGATTCGCAGCAATTCCATCTGTTCGAGTGAGAGTCTTCCTGAAATTTATTTTGATTCCATAAAACATGTCCCTTGCGACAGCGGCGCTAGGTAAACGCTGTGCATGGGGCTGACCATCGAGTTTCAAAAGCTTGATATGATGACTTGAGTATAAAACACCTGAATTCTATAACGACTGATCTCACTGAGTTCACCTTTATGGTTTATGTAATTCACTGACATGATTTCTGTGATCTAGATCAGTGTTTCCCAAACTTTTGACTTATTGTATCCCTTTTATAATTTTTGTAACGCTGAGTACCCCTGCTTACCCCCCCCCCTTACCCATTACACGAGAATAATGATTTTTTTTTTTGTGCTGAGATAACAGATAGCAGAATTCGGTTCCCTGGTTGTTAATTTTAGTCTTAGATGCTGTTCCACGTTTAACAGTTTGTTCCTTTTTTGGAATTAATTTCTACAGTCTACAAACACTGAAAATGCTGCTTCACACAACTATGCTTTAAATACTTTAAATCACACATATGGAAATGAAAAATATATTTTAGGACACCCTAACACATCACACTGCGAAGCTTTAAAACTTTTCTTTATTGCCCTTTTATTGGTACATTAAACACATTTTTTTTTTACAATTAAGTATTCATAATTTATTTTAATGTATTAACTGAACATAGCATAGTTAATGAGGTGCAACGCGTACCCCCTCCAAAGTCTTCCTGCACCCCTTGGGGTACGCGAACACCACTTTGAGAAACACTGATCTAGATCATAAGACCTTGATGAAATATTTTGTAGTAACCGATCAGCAGTTTCGAAAGTAACGCAGACGTCGCAGAAAACTCCATCGAGCTAACATGAAGGGCGCTAGGTTCGCTACCCATAGTTCGCCTTTCTACTTCCGGTAACAGACATTTCCTCCGAGGACATCGTGGATGTGGCCGTACAAACTTAGCTTGGGGTTTGTTTGTTTTTTTACAATGGTCATAAGATCGTCATGGAACTGATTGCCATTGTGATTCGGTTTTACTTGTTTGTGATATTGTCTCTGTATATGATGCATCACTTGATCTAGTTCTAGTCACTCCAAACAAAATTCGCCATTATACATTCTTTTTGTGGTCGGTTGTAGGTCGAGACCATGCGCTCTCCAAATAACGGAAGATGAGAAAAAAAAAAGCCACGTTAGACGCTGAGTGTGTATTTTCATAAATCATTATTTTATTTGGTAGGGATCTTCTTGCATGACATTTTTATGTCATAACAATTTTATGCATGTGTATTTGCCAAAGAAGATGAAGCCAGAGAGAGAGAGAGAGAGAGAGAGAGAGAGAGAGAGAGAGTAAACGAGTGTGAGAGAGAAAGAGAAAGAAAAAGAAAGACTGAGAGAGACAGAAAGAGACAGAGAGAGGAAATATTTTCTGATTGTATCGACAGATTTGAATTTCAATTCAGATGACAAGATTTCTTCAGCATCATTTGAATAAAAATGTAACCCCCGTGTCTTGCAAACTAGGGCTGAATGCATCACTGTGTAGAGCGAAATGAACAGTGAATCGCAGGCGAGTCTACCTCTACCTAAGGGAAATAAGTTTGAAGTTTGAATGTAGAGATCTAGTGACGAATTTAAAATATAGGAGTTTCAATCTTCACCTAGCAGTGGATGTAAAATCCATAGTACAAAAGAGTAATTGAAACTATTTCTAGTCTCTACTGTGTCACTTTACTGAGCTCTTTGACAGCTATTACTTACTATATCTAGTGATGGGAACTAAACTAACTTTTAAAAGTTAAACTAAAACTAGTTTTCAACTAAAATAAAGTAATTAAACAATTAGTCCATCGTACATACCATGACATGATATAACTAAACTAAAGAAATTTAATTAAACTATAACAAAATATTTTTGGTTTGGGGGGGGGGGATTAAACTAGACCTATATAGATATAATCATCCGACTGTATGCCTACGGTTCGATCTTATTCTTTTAACATTCTAGTAATATTTAGCTATAATAAAATCAGTATTAAGGAAAATGTTTCTTACATAAACGTTAATGCACAATAAAATAAAATGTCTAAATAAATATGTGTGCTTGTATTTTTGCCTTGAATTAAAACATTTAGAAAATAATGGCAGTTACTACACGCATGAAAGAGAGACCAATCGCTGGAAGTCAATAGAGCCAGGAAGTATAACACAGTTGTTCCGATAAAACATTCGAATGCCACGACAATAGGAAAGAGTTCAAGGTTCATTTGATAGGTCATAGACATGCATATTCTTCTTTGAGGAGCATGTAAAGGGAAGCTATCAAGTAGCCCTATCTCATAGTAATCTGCCCTTTGTTTTTTCCATTTTGATTTAGAAGATGCGGTGTACGTTCTTCAATCGATTAAATAAAGAAAGAAAGAAAGAAAAAGAAGAGAACATAATAAGGAGAAACGTTGAGGCAGGTTGATACTGTGTTGGCTAGGACTATTGAGTTGTTCTTAGCTTATCTTATAAAATACAGACGTTACGTTAAAAAAGACGCGTTCTTCGCGTATCTCTAGGTCAGTCCAGTCATGCAAAGATACTGGTTTTCCTGGCTGACTCAGGCAACCCATTCCATGCTCTAATAGCACTAGGGAAGAAGGAGTATTTGTACAAATTAGTCCTAGCATATGGGACAAGGAATACGCCTTTGTTGTTGTTGATGTCGATGCAGGAAATTCAATGCATGTCAACTCTCTTTGTTTTAGTGTTTGTTTTGAATACACGCACCCTAGACTTTTGTTCCAGTCTAGTTTATAAGGTTTTGTTGTCCATTAATTAAGATGCTAATACAATTGTATAAATCATCCATGTGACACAATAATTATTAATATCATTCTCTCCTCGTAAGGGTCCAACAGAAGTGAATAGGTTCAAAGCTTTCCCCCCTTTCTCCTAAATGTCTCCTAAAGGATTTGAACCAACCATCTTAGCTCAGAATCCACTCTGACCAACTGGTGTTACTTCTATATGAAAGCATTCTTTTAAACGCTCAAGTCCCTAAAACCTCTGTATACTATCACAGTTTAAAGAAGGGAATGTTTGTGGGTTATGTTTTTGTAATTTTCATCTCTTGTAAATACATTCGTCATCACTGACCATAGCGCGAAACGAAAGAACTGAACTTTAGCCTACAGCTGGCCTTGTTTTGTCACTGTCCCCTGGGGAGTTGTTCCTCTCTTGTTCAGCACACTAGCTCACCCCCCCCCCCCCAGCACCTCCTCTGGCTATGTCTTCCATAGCAGGACTCAGAAGCCAACGTTGATTGTTTGAATGAATAAACAAATTTAAAATAATAAATTATGTGTTATTGAATGTGAAATGACTTCTACATTTCAGAATCAGAGGTAATAGCGACAATGCTGAATGTTTCAAGTCTATGTGCTACAGTCGATGTCCTAAAGGGTTGTAATGTTTTGACATTTGCCCTAAAGTGGATTTAGTAGTATTGTGTCTAAACTTTATCTTGTCAGTGAAAATAGTGTTTTAGTTAATTACAATGAATCTTTTCATGCCTCTGAGAGCTGCATTTTGTGCCAAATTTTGGACGCGTTCCATAAGTAGTACCGTCTGTTTAGTCTAGATCACCTACTTGAATTATGTCTAGACTAGACGCGCCGATCTCCTAACACTACACAACAATCAGTGGCGTAACTAGAGATTTGGCGGCCGGGGGACTTTAACCTTTTTAGGGGTCATTGCATTTTGACATTCGACATCATGACATGAGATAATGGCGTAATATTTCATGTAAAAACACATTTCGGACACTCATTTTGGGGACCCGGGGGATTTTCCAATTCGGACCCCTTTGCCCACCATAGCTACGCCACTGACAACAATGTCCTGAAACAGGCTGTTGGCTTTGTAAAGTAGTTTTAATAAGTAAAGTTGTTATTTTTTTACAAACCTCTATATAACAAATATGCTTGATATAGGTCTAGGTTATGTGGAAACTAAAACGCCGTTGCATTTTTAGATCCAGAATCTAGAAGTTGATTTAGAAACATGTATTTAAATATACATTCTAAAGCATTAGAGGATTAAAATCAACAAGCTTGAAATATTTAGATCTAGGATTGTCGGAAACGCGACATAGTTTGTTATCTCAAGTTATCTCCATGGAAACTAAAAGGAAATAAGCTTTATAATTTTATCATAGATTTGCATGAATACATAGTTTTGTGATTTAATAGCCTCTTCTATTTAAAATCCTCAAAACGGGATTGTATTATTTCTAAACTTTTTTTTTTCATTTTGTTGGCAATATTCAAACTCAATTTTGGGTCCTTGACATTGTTTAGTTTGTCGTGAAAATCTTTCATTAAGTCTTTAAATTATAGTTGCCATTAATGGAATGGGTTGCCTGATTCAGCCAGGAAAACTATTAACTTTGCATAGTTTAAGTCATTGATTAGCATGCATGACTAGATTGACAGGTGCAATGCGTAGGCGTAATTATTTTCGTTTTCGAAGTAACGTCTGTAATATATAGGATAGGATAATATTTAATATTTATTCCCTAGCGCTATTAGAGCATGGAATGGGTTGCCTGAGCTAACCAGGAAAACCAGTGACTTGGCAGAATTTAAGTCATTGGTCAATATGTATGACTAAATCCGTGACGCGTAGGACGTAATCATCTTTTTTTTGAAGTAACGTCTGTTACGCTGGGCAGAGCACGTATCTGGTATGGGAGACGAACGTATGCTTTTTTGGCGAGCTAAAAGGTGGTCGACTTAACAGAGGCGCCACACGGACACGCTTCGAAGACCAGCTTAGGCGTCAACTTTCCTTGGCTGACATAGAAGAGAGCACCTGGTTGCATGCGGCCTCAGAACGAGATAGCTAGAGGTCACTCACAAAAGGCCGCGGGTTACACATTTGAGACCAAAATAAAATCCGCTGCCGAGGACAGACGCAGACGGCGAAAAGAAAATCTAAATCGACCACCCGCGGACAATGGTTATGCCTACCCTGGATGTGGCAAAATATGTAGGGCAAGGCTGGGGCTGCGCAGCCACGGGAAATACTGCATTCCTCACTAATCTTCGGACTCGAAGACAAGCCTTATTAAGCTGTATGTCGAATAATATGTGCTAAACTCTTTAGCGTTTACATAATTGGAGATTTCCATAGTCTATAAATAGCAAGTTTTTTGGCGTATCCGGTGTATAGAATAAAGGAAGCATTGAGAAACTGTGTTGTAAATCAGTTACTTATTTTATATCCTGTATGTATTTTAGCACTAAAGTATCCAATTTTTTATACTTTTCTTTTTGTGATTTTATTTTGGTAGGCAGTTTTGGGTTTAATTTAGTGTCCTTGATAGTGTTTAGTTAATCTTGAAGATCTCCAATAGCGCTGTGAATTTCAGTGTCCCAATCTTATTTATGAAAATATCTGAGGTTTTATTTTTTTTATTAGAAATTTTCACACTGAAGTTTAACCAGAGTAATCTTCTCTTTGTTTTCTTGTTTGGTTTGCGCTCTTTCAAACAATTAAACACAGAACGAGGGAAAAGGATCTAGAGAAATGTGGTGGCGATGTAGTGGAACCAACAGAAAATTGTGACGAGATGAAGAGAAGAAGACTGGGAGAGATTTCGATAGAACTAGACAGAATTAACAATGTCAAGGACGCCATATTAAAAAGTCACTGCGGCCAACTAATTAATAAACGAGCCTAGACCTTTGATTCTACAGTGTAGAAAAAGTTCACGCAAACTATTCAATTATTTAAAAAAATTATATGTACCGGTAATGAATGCGCTGTGGCTGAGCGGTAAAGCGCTTGGCTTCCGAACCGAGTTCCCGGGTTTGAATCCTGGTGAAGACTAGGATTCTAAATTTCAGGATCTTTGGGCCCGTCTAAGTCCACCCAGCTCTAATGGGTAACTTGGTCGTTGTGCTGGCCACATGACGCCCTTGTTAATCGTGGCCTATAGAAACAGATGACCTATCATCTGCCCTATACATCGCAAGGGGAACTTGACTTACTAACTAGTTTATTAATTCTTCGAATACCTGTTCACCGGATACACCAAATAGGATTGCTATTTATAGATTTGCTTCCCATGATTCGTTTTTTTAAAAAATAGGTTTCGTAAGTTCTATCCTAAACCTTCTGCAACGGGGATGGGGGGGGGGGGGTAGGAAGAGCTTCAAACTCGGGACCTTGTGATAACAGTCTGAAGCTCGCTCATAGAACAAGATCAAGCAGCCGTAGTGTGGAGACTCCGGATTCGGGCTGGTCCACTTGAGTATAACATAATCTTTTAAGATTTCTTTATTGTAGCTTAACGGGTCTGTTATATTATGAATATTCTGATTCGAAGCCATATACAAATACATTAATTGTTAATATAATATATTGTCAGATAAAAAAAAAGTATTCATAATATTATGTAATATTTTTCCGTACTTAATTATTAATAAAAGTTAAATTCACTTTATATTGAGACCAAGTAGACGCTGGAGTTCAGTTCTCTAATGCCAAGGTGAAATCACTTAAGAAACCACGGACTCTGACTAGACTTCCGTATCCCAAACTGGGAGGGCCGAATTTCTGCAATGGTTTCACAGTAAGTACTTGAATAATAATGGAAAAAAAAAACTTTTAACAAAAAATCGCTTCAAAGTAAAACGTCTACAAAAAAGATTAAGCAGGTGTAATGAGCTTATGATGCTTTAGATAAAATTTCATTGCTACATGTTGCTCTTCACATCGGTAGCCACTATCGGTAACGTGAATTGTAATAAGTAGTTACTGAAATAAATAAACCCTGCCATTACCGAATGCCTGAGTTGGTAAGTGTATTGTCTTGTAGCCACTATAATAAATCCGAAACACTTATTTGACATAATATTCAATTCTAAAGAGAGAGTGCGCTAGACTCCTCCCTATTAGCAGTAATTTAGTCTTTAGGAGCCGCCAAGATCAAAGTTCAATTAGTTTGATCAGCCAATTCTTTCATTAATCAAATCTATAAAGGTTTCACTTGACCGCAGCGGCGGCCACATGCTAGAGGAGTAACTTAATGAAGGCAATAACAAATATTACTCACTTGAGTGCTCCGACCGTGTCCCAGTGGCGTGAGGGGGGGCTCAGCTGGTCGTGTCTCCTGAGGGCGCCTGGACCAGGCCGGCTTCGCCTCCTGCATGGTCACTTAACTCTCCATGCGGTCATCTGATGGGATGCTATTTGTCACATCCTTTCGAGTAAACACAAATAAACAAACGGGGGAGAACTCGATACTATCTGTTCGGCCATAGTCAGTCCTGGCTTGTAGTGAGACTATCCCCCGTTGATTTCTTCCAGTATCAAATGATAGGTGTCCATCTCTCAGTCACAATGGGCTGCTGCTTTTCAAGTTAAGTCAATAAGACGCCATACGCCATAAGTATATAAGTATAATTTATACAAATGTAAACAGTAGCCACTAGCCATGGGTGTGGATACAATGGATTGTGGATAAGACGAATCCATAATCACTTAAAGTGTTACACTCGTCCGAGTAGTTTAATTCGTAGGCACCGGGTTGATTTACCTCCCCTGCTGGTCAAAGAAAGCGTTTCGGTGCTGCCAACGTCTTGACTCTGGGCCATCTTCTTGTCCCGGAACTTGTGGCCTGATCCCCCGGCGCCCCCATTGGTTGGCCGCAGCCCCCACTGGACAGCGAATCGGCAGGCTGGAATACTTTTTTTTTTTAGGAAAAGGCTTGAAGGGGTGGTGGTAGAGGGGGGCGAAAGGATCTGTGATGGGGAACAATATTTGGGAAGGGGAGGGGGACAAGGCGTTGAGAACAAGAAAAGGGGAGAGAAGCAAATTTCTGAGAGTCAAAACGAACTCATTTGCATATTGATTTCCAGAAGTTACAAGACAAGCAAGAGAAGGCTGGGCTAGTCGTTAGTTGTCAGTAGATGGTAGATAGGGAGAAAGCCGAATACAGAATGACGATGTAGAGACTTTTTGTTTCGTTTCGTGTTCTTGCCAAGTGAAATGAATTTCAGTTTTTAAAAAAAAACTTGCAAAGAAAAATTTCTGTTGCTTTAATCTTAGTTTGTCTGAATGGTATTTCTGAAGAGTCATAGAGTCATGCGTCCCACAGCTGTACAATTAGGTCCTACCCCAGACACCGACTGCGGAAAAGAATCGATAGAGCTCTAATATTTCATGCGCTTATCTTTAAGAGAAGTACCAGACCTTTCAGTCAGTTAAATATATTCTTATTGATTTTTTTAACTAAGCCAGAAGCTACTTTCATTTACATAGTGTTTGATCTAACCTTTGTTCATTATAGTCACCGAATAGTCTAAATTATTTTTTTCTGTTGCGATACTCGAAACGATTAGGGAATTCGTTCCAGCATTAACATTTTAAAGACATTTTGTAAATAATGAGTAACATTAGTGCACAGATACTCAAAGATGTCAGAATGCGATCGATATGGCCTGATTATGTAAACTGGTACGAACCATTCAAACAACCATTATACATCAAACACTGAACTTTAATCTTCTGATACAAAAACAAAATTTAATAAAAAAAACCCAAAAAGACACAAAGATAAAGGCACATTCCTCACCCCATATGCTAGGACAAATGTGTACAAATACTCCTTCTTCCCTAGCGCTATTAGAGCATGGATTGGGTTGCCTGAGCTAGCCATGAAAACCAGTGACTTGGCAGAATATAAGTCATTGGTTAATATGCATGACGTGTAGGACGTAATCATTTTCTTTTTTTAAATTTTGATTGTGTATCTGAAATTCTGCAAGACGGCCTTTATGTTTCCTAAATTCTATTCTCATTTCTTTAGTTTTCTGAACATTTAAAATGAGAAAGTTGGTAAAAAGTGTTAATTATTGAATGGTACATTTTTTCATCAGCAATTTTTATGATGGGAGTATCAGGTGATTGGCTCCGAAGGTCATCTGTGTAGATGGTATACAATACTGGTGACAGAACGCGCCCCTGCGGCTCCCCAGTGCTAATCCCCTCTCGTGCCTGACACTTGCCCGTTTACTTTTACCAATAAAAAATCCGACATCATGATATTTTTGACATTTAGTTACAACTTTTGTCTTTTCTGAAAGCGAATCCTTTACTTTTTAATTAAATAGAGAAGCAGTTTTTTTTCATAAAAAAAAAATAAAAATTTTTACAACTATTCACGATTGGTAGCCAAAACCACTTGACACTATACTACTGAGAGGAACTGGTTTCCTGTTTGAAAATATCTTTGCAACTTTTTTGTTTGTTTGTTGTTGTTTTTTTCTAAAAAAAAAGATATATTTTTAAATATTTGCATGACTAAATTAAATGTGTTCTGTTATTTAAGCTACTTACATTCTCAATAAAAATGTTTACCTTTGTTTAAAAAATGAAAGAATGTATTTAGTATGCATTTAAGTCGAATATATAATTTAAAACATCAGTTAATAACATGTACCTATATTATACCAAGCACTTGCAATGCCATCATGATGACCATAAAACAATTTTGATATTCAAACAAAAGGAAAAATTTCTTCACTGAGGACTTGAATGAGAGATTGGCCCTTTCAAAAACAATTAGATAGTAATAATAATGAGGCTTGTCTTCGAGTCAAAAGATTGTAATAATAAGATTAATATACGCTCGTATCTCCGTATCATGTGGTATCATGTCGTTAGTCGGACTAACGAGACAATAATATTCGATACGTTGTCGTGTCTTCTTTGTGTCTTGTCGGAGATTGGGTTGGGGTTGTCTGTCCGTCTGTCTGTCTGTCTGGTAAAAAGCTTGTACACGTTATTTATCCCACACACAATCTCGAATCAAGCTGAAATTTTGCACAATTATTTATTTTACATCGGAGGCGCGGTGGCTGAGCGGTAAAGAGCTTGGATACTGAACCGGGGTCCGAAACCTGGTGAAGACTGGGTTTTTTTAATTTCAGGATCTTCGGGCGCCTCTGAGTCCACCCAGCTCTGATTGGTACCTGACGTAAGTTAGGGAAAAGTAAAGGTCGTTGTGCTGGTCACATGACACCCTCGTTAACCGTAGGCCACAGAAACACATGACCTTTACATCATCTGCCCTATGGAGCACAAGGTCTGAAAGGGGAACTTTACGTTACTATTTATTTTACATGCCAACTCAAGAATCAATTAAAAGAAGAATTAGTTGTTAATTATTGTGGTTTTTTTTTATCTCGAACAAGGGAAAGAAATTTTACTTGACTGATTTATTGTTTGTAAAAGAAATGTAAATAACTATAAACAGATTACTGTATTGGCTTGAGGAGGTCTTAGCTCTCGAGTTCAAATTAATGTCACTCACTTTTTTTAAATTTTATAAGTACATTTAAAATGCAATCACCCAGATACCCCCTTCTTTCTCCACCCTATCCTTTTCCAACTGATCTATCTAGACAAGTGATAGGATCATAGCGTATTGAAAAAGATAGAAGCATGAAATTACGCTAAACAAAAAAAAAAAAAATTGGTAAAAAAAACAATAAAAAAAAACCTAATCGCATAGATTTATTACTGTTGGTTTAGATCTATTACAAATTTAATTACTTGCCTGATCCAAACTTGTTGACACAGCTACACGTAACATAGGCTTTGGTTTTAAATTAAGAAAAAAATACTTTAAAATAAAATGCAAAGCTTATACGAAGTGTAATTGTATCATTCTTTTATATTGTCCATCTTTTCTTTGGGCCGCCCTTTCTTCGTGCTCCCTCCCTCATGTACCTTGAAGGAGGACTTTAGTGAGTCATGTCTTACAATAGGACAAAACCAGCTCAGCTTTTTGTCTCTTTTTCAGCATTAGGGTTTATTAAAGAAATGTTTATAAATCAAATAAGAACATAAAACTAAAATGTTATTTAACCTTGGTTAGGCCAATAATAGAATATGCAACCTCTGTTTGCGACCCCTCAACTCAAGAAAACATTAAGAAACTGGAACAGACACAAAATAGAGCAGTGAGATTCATAACAAACGAATATTCACATTTGACTAGAGTAACACCTTTAGTAAAATTACTAAGTTTAGAGACCCTTCAGGATAGAAGACTTAAAAGTAAAGTAGCAATTATACATAAAACACTGAACCATAATCTTCAAATACAAAAACAAAATTTAATAAAATACTCAAAGACACAAAGATAAAGTCAAATGCCTCGTTACATATGCTAGGATAAATCTGTACAATTGCTCCATCTTCCCTGACGCTAATAGAGTATAGACTGGGTTGCCGGAATCAGCCATGAAAACCAACGACTTGGCGGAATTTAAGTCATTGATTAACATGCATGACAAAATTGACCTAGGGCCTAGGGACACGCGTAGGACGTAATCATGCTCTTTTTGAAGTAACGTCTGTATTTTATTAGATAAGAAGATATTTATACTGAACATTTTTTTTAACCTGTCGTCATCTTTGTCAGTCTTGATGGTCAGACGTTAATGGCAGTCCTTGTATGCTACTACCAAGATTGATGTTCTTCGACAATTTCTACGTCACCTGTCACAAAGAAAAATCTTTGGCATTAGTTATGAAACTGTCATGTTGTTGAAGTCATCATCTATGCTTTTTTCAATGTTGTTGAAGTCATTATCTATGCTTTTTTCAATGTTGTTGAAGTCATTATCTATGCTTTTTTCAATGTTGTTGAAGTCATTATCTATGCTTTTTTCAATGTTGTTGAAGTCATTATCTATGCTTTTTTCAATGTTGTTGAAGTCATTATCTATGCTTTTTTCAATGTTGTTGAAGTCATTATCTATGCTTTTTTCAATGTTGTTGAAGTCATTATCTATGCTTTTTTCAATGTTGTCAATCAACACAATCTAAGGTGCTTACTTTATTGGATATTATTTAAGTAATTACTTAGAATGAACTTATGACTTATTATCTGCATATTTATTTGTGATGACTTATCACTCACATCATTCACTTCAATATCATTGTATAAATATCATTATATTAAAGTCATTTTTTTATTTTAAATCATCATACACATTGTTCATTACTTTATATATAACTGAGTGTGTATTGTGAGTCTGTTAGGCTGAACTTGGGGACCTATCGTCATCATCATCTTTCCTTTGCGTTCCTCATGGAACATAGGGCCTCAGTAAAAACACGTCACTCTCCACGGTCTCTTTCTAGTTTTTTTAATGGCTTCCCAGCTCTTTCCTGTCCTCTCGGCGTCACAATTCTCCATTGTGGAGCACTACTCTCGCCTCAGATTATGTTTAGTGTTTGTGTTTTTGATATGGTTTCTGTAACACTATTTTTTTTCCATGGACAGGTTTGTTAGCCTATCGCACAACCTTTATGTCCCGGGGAGGGGGATGCCCCTTTTGTCTGGCCTCCTTCCTAACAGACCTGTCCGGCTTGCTAGTGCCTGCCAGGAGCGATGAGCTTCCGCCGGTATAGCTCTGAGGGTCAGTGAGGGGACTAATAGAATTATAAAGCAAAAAGAAAGCATAATTAATCTTTAATACACACACATATTGTAATTAAAATTATACTTACATCTAGCAAGACATTTAAAATATCTAGTAACACATAATCATAGTCCTGATTACCTCATCTTCGACTTCATTCAATCGAACTTGAATTCTATATAAATATGTTATGTACTTGTAAGTTATAGTTGTATTAAGTTTGTTATAACTTTAATCCTATTATATCGCATTCTTCGGTTAATTGCTACTAGATGTTTAGAGGTACAAATCATATAAGGAAGATATTTTTTTAGAAGCAATACAGAAAGTTAGCTCAACACGTTATAAAAACATTTTATTTTTGCATAAAGTATAGTTAACATAATTTTGCATACTATTTAATAAAATTTTAAGAGGTGGAAAATAGAGTTTCCAAACAAAGAGCTACATTTATAAATCACTAACATTACCCCTCACCTACACCCGTTGATTTGGTTTCAGGCTATATATTGTTTATCTTGGAATGGACTTTTTTTTATTCTTATTTTTTTCCCTTGATCAGCTCGATCCGAGAATGTGTGGGAGAAATAACGTGTACAAACCTTTTACCAGACAGACCGACAGACAGAGTTGATAAAAGCTATGTAAAAACAAAATGTCTGAAAGCACAAGGACAATACTCTCTTGACGAGAAGTGGGTGTCTTGGCGGAATGTACTGTGATGTCATGATGTTTAAACCACTCGAAAAGATGTGAATCTCTTCAAAAAAAAACACACATCTTGTCTCATTGTGTAAGAACATTTTGATTCGTTACTTCCATGACTTCATTTGCATAGCCTCGATCTGGAGTCAGTCCTCAGTTGCAGGGTGTGAACAGAGCAGACGTCATTAATGCAGACGACTTGATTATCTTTAGATACTGGCTCCCAACTAATGACTCTGGTCAGTTGAGGTTTTCATCTTAATGCTTGTCAGGGACTGAATGTATGGGTCTGACTTTAAGCATGGGGTCTGGAGAGCTAGCTTCTTCTGTTACTTATGTATTTCTCAAATCTATACAATCGCTAGTCCGCGCTTGCTGTTGTATGTTCCTGCGTGCGTGCGATTGTGTGTGTGTGTGAAGGTTTTTTTCTTTGGCGCCATAGTATAACAAATATTAGTGTTGGAGTGACTGACCGTGAGTGTCCATCACTTCCGGTATTGACCACAGCCACCCGCCATAGAATCCAACGGAAATGAAGCCAGGCGTCGGGCGGAATGAATGTAGTATTTGTTTCTTCTCTTTTTTGGTAACTCATCCTAGAAGGCGTGGGTTCAAACACATCACTGGATCAGAAATTGGGATTTTTTTTTCTAGCAGAGCGTATCGAATTTTACAGTTTTAGCGTGTGTGTGACTTTTGTGTATGCGTGTTAGTATTTGTGTGTGTGTGTGTGTGGAGTTAAAGGAACCGTACGACCCACATTTCATACAGACACACCCAAGGTTAATAAATGAATTTCTTTCTTCTCTACCATCCATTTATTCCTCTAACACATAGCTATTCTTCCTTCTCTCTCTTTTTTTTTCTATCCTCTTCTTTCCTTACACCTCATCTTTCGCTCTCTCCCAGTCTATCTCTTTCCTCTCCCTCTTCATTTCTCTCTCCCTCTACTCTCCCGCTCCATTTCTCTCTCTCCCTCTACTCTCCCGCTCCATTTCTCTCTCTCTCTCTCTCATTCTCTCCCTTTCTGTCTATCCCTCTCTGACAGATGAATTAAAAGATGGCCATGCTTTAACAATAAATCAAAGAATAGAGTCTAACCAATTTCCTAAAACCAGTTTGAGTTAACTTTGATGAAACTTCAAATAAAACAAACACAGTCATTGAGTCACTGAGTCATTGAGTCACTGAGTCTATGACAACCCAAACTGAAAGATTCTAGATTCACGCTTTTAACTTTTAACCGGTCTATAGAAATGTCCTAAATAATATTATAAAAATGTCGTCAAAGTTCAAACTCTCTTTATGGCGGAGAAAGTTCAGAATCTCTTTATGGCGGAGAAAGTTCATCACGATGTGAAGTAATGGGGCTCAACCTTACGAGCCCTGGTGTATCTTATCTTCTTATCTTATATGATACAGACGTTACTTCAAAAAAGAAGATAATTACGTCCTACGCGTCATGCATATTAACCAATGACCTAAATTCTGCATGGTCACTGGTTTTCCTGGCTAGCTCAGGCAACCCATTCCATGCTCTAATAGCACTAGGGAAGAAGGAGTATTTGTACAAATTTGTCCTAGCATATGGGACGAGGAATGTGCCTTTATCTTTGTGTCTTTCTGAGTATTTTATTCAATTTTGTTTTTTTTTTGAAGATTATGGTTCAGTGTTTCTTATCTTATCTTATATAATACAGACGTTACTACTTTACTTTTAAGTCTTCTCTCCTAAAGGCTTTCTAAATTTAGTAATTTTACTAAAGGTGTTACTCTAGTCAAATGTGAATATTCGTTTGTTATGAATCTCACTACTCTATTTTGTGTCTGTTCCAGTTTCTTAATGTTTTCTTGAGTTAGGGTGTCCTAAACAGAGGATGCATATTCTAATATTGGCCTAACCAAGGTTAAATAACTTTTTAGATTTATGTTCTTTTTTTTATTTATAGAAATTTCATTTGTGATGTATGCTTAACACATATGTCACGGGCCCCATCGACGTAACTGGCATTCTTCAGCTTCAGAAAGTCACGTGATCAGGAGTTGCGAGAGCCGGGCCGTATATGGGCAGTGGGCCGGCTTCCGAACCTGGGGTGCTGGGTTCGAATCTCGATGAAGACTGGAATTTTGAACTTTGGGATTTTTAGGGCGCCCATAGTCCACCTAACTCTAATGCATTGGCGTAGCATCCAGGCGCAAAGGGGTTCAATGTACCCGGGCCCATGACCATGAGGGGGCCCACAGCCTGTGGCAAAGCAGCAATGGTGCAGGGGGTTGATTGTACTTGGGCTCATGACTCTTGACCAGTTTTGGCCCACGTGAGTACTTAGGGATGGATCGAATAGAAAAAATTGCATAGGATGTTTAAATCTTAAAAGCTCCTTCAAAATATCGTAAACTTTGTATGAAACTTTTTATTAGTTTTAAAACATTAACCCGTTTTAAGCTAAAGTTTGCACCAACGGCTTGAATAACTTTAATATAAGGAACTGCTTTCAATCAGGTTTATTATAATGGTAGTAAGTAAGTAAATAAAGATCCCCTTTCAGACCTTGTGGTCTATAGGTCAGATGATGTAAAGGTCATCTGTTTCTGTGGCCTACGGTTAACGATGGTGTTTACGAGGCCAGCACAACGACCAACCTTTACTTTACTTTTCCCCAACTAACGTCAGGTACCCATTAGAGCTGGGTGGACTCAGAGGCGTCCGAAAATCCTAAGTTAAAAATCCCAGTCTTCACCAGGATTCGAACCCCAGACCCCGGTTCGGTAGCCAAGCGCTTTACCACTCAGCCACCGCGCCTCCTATTACAATGGTGGCGAGCCCTAAATGCACGTTGGAGGGGACTATTGTTGCCAGCTCGCCCCATTCATCTTACCCATATATGTTCATAAGCCATTGATAATATTAGTATTAAAAAGGGGTGGGTGGGGTGGAGAGAGAGAGAGTTAGAAAATTTAGAAAATATGAATGTGTTGTACAGAAAAAAATTGGAAAGGGTCGGGGTAATAATACAATTAGGTCTTTGGGGATAGCCCTGATGGTCGCGAGTTTATATTTCAACACTTCTGCTAATTATTCAATTTTTCAAAGTTTAATTTGTTTCTTTTATTTTCTGTATTTAAAACACTGAATTAAGTGTTTGTTTTACCGTGGTCTTTTGCTTATCATTAGAGGCATTTACTCCTATATATTCATATATATGCGACAATGCATTTTAACTTCAGCGGGTATATTACAATGAGAATTTGGAGATGATCATGAACTATTTCCATTGATAACCTGGACTGCTTAACAGTGTTATGTGTTATTGTAAGTTAAAGTAACATTCGGAATAAAACTCCAAGATCTATACTAACTAAACAAATGTCATTCTAAAGCTAAATATCTGATTCAACAAAGTAGACACCGTAAGTTCTCACCATCTTGTTTTGTTGTCGTCTGTAGTGTGTAAAAAGAAAAAGTTAACAGAACTAAAAAAAAGGAGATGATATCTAAATATACATAAAAGCAAAGAAATAGGCCTAACATTAAATATTAAGCAATCAAATGAAACATCAAAGTATTGTAATAACTGAAGGGAGGCAACCCAACGAGACATAGACGTTTATTTACACGGAGACATGACAACACAAAGGGGCCTTGAGTACAGCAACTCCATATTGGCTCTCTCTACTTGGGCGGAAATCGTTCTTCTCTCCTCATGTCAACATCGACTTGTTTAGTCACAGATAGTGCGCACCTTCTTTCTGCACTATCTTGGATGGCGGTGCGCATGGCAAAGTCATAACAGTATGTTAACCTAGGTCTCGTGCTTGTGCTGCTACAATGAATGGCGAAACTGAATTGGGGAGCAGGTTTATAACAAAGATCTAAAAGATAGAGACATGCCTACATTGATCATGGAATAGTGTCATTCTCTGACCAATGCTTAGTATTAATTTCGTTCATAGTTTTTAAAGAAAGTTAACACCATTATATTTATATAAAAACCTCTTACCAGGCTTTATTTAAAATATTGAATATTGAAATTTTACATGAAAACAAAACCCCACAGATTCAAAACGAGATAATAGACCTGTTGGGCGTTGCATTTCTGACAACTACTGGTACTATTGGAGGCCCAATCCGCGACATTTTTTTCTCTTTCATTAGTGACCTTAATCAAGACTAGGATTAAGACTTACCAAAAAGTGGATCAATTTTTTTTGTGTGTGATTTGCGATGTGGGAATACCCAAGGAAATAGCAATGAGAATCATTTCTAGGTTTTCATTGTTTGTGAAGAATTGTCTGAACAAATGCTTCAAGTAATGAGTAATTTCTATTCATCCTTAAATAAACTGCAAGGCTAAAGCTATGATGGTGCTTCCAATATGAGTAGATAGTATAAGGGAATTCGGGCATTGCTTTATGTTCACTGTGTCGGGCATTGCTTTATGTTCACTGTGTCGGGCTTTGCTTTATGTTCACTGTGTCGGGCTTTGCTTTATGTTCACTGTGTCGGGCATTGCTTTATGTTCACTGTGTCGTTCTTTGCTTTATGTTCTCTGTGTCGGGCTTTGCTTTATGTTCACTGTGTCGGGAATTGCTTTATATTGACTGTGTCGGGCATTGCTTTATGTTCACTATGTCGGGCATTGCTTTATATTGACTGTGTCGGGCATTGCTTTATGTTGACTATGTAGGGCATTGCTTTATATTGACTGTGTCGGGCATTGCTTTATATTGACTGTGTAGGGCATTGCTTTATATTGACTGTGTAGGGCATTGCTTTATATTGACTGTGTCGGGCATTGCTTTATATTCACTGTGTCGGACATTGCTTTATGTTGACTGTGTCGGGCATTGCTTTATATTGACTGTGTTGGGCATTGCTTTATATTCAGTGTCGGGCATTGCTTTATGTTCACTGTGTCGGGCATTGCTTTATGCTCACTGTGTCGGGCATTGCTTTATATTCACTGTGTCGGACATTGCTTTATATTGACTGTGTCGGGCTTTGCTTTATATTCACTGTGTCGGGCATTGCTTTATATTGACTGTGTCGGGCATTGTTTTATATTGACTGTGTCGGGCATTGCTTTATATTGACTGTGTCGGGCATTGCTTTATATTGACTGTGTCGGGCATTGCTTTATGTTCACTGTGTCGGGCATTGCTTTATGTTCACTGTGTCGGGCATTGCTTTATATTGACTATGTCGGGCTTTGCTTTATGTTCACTGTGTCGGGCATTGCTTTATGTTCACTGTGTCGGGCATTGCTTTATGTTCAGTGTCGGGCATTGCTTTATGTTCACTGTGTTGGGCATTGCTTTATGTTCAATGTGTCGGGCATTGCTTTATATTCACTGTGTCGGGCATTGCTTTATGTTGACTGTGTCGGGCATTGCTTTATATTGACTGTGTTGGGCATTGCTTTATATTCAGTGTCGGGCATTGCTTTATGTTCACTGTGTCGGGCATTGCTTTATGTTCACTGTGTCGGGCATTGCTTTATATTCACTGTGTCGGGCATTGCTTTATATTGACTGTGTCGGGCTTTGCTTTATATTCACTGTGTCGGGCATTGCTTTATATTGACTGTGTCGGGCATTGTTTTATATTGACTGTGTCGGGCATTGCTTTATATTGACTGTGTCGGGCATTGCTTTATGTTCACTGTGTCGGGCATTGCTTTATGTTCACTGTGTCGGGCATTGCTTTATGTTCACTGTGTCGGGCTTTGCTTTATGTTCACTGTGTCGGGCATTGCTTTATGTTCACTGTGTCGGGCATTGCTTTATGTTCAGTGTCGGGCATTGCTTTATGTTCACTGTGTTGGGCATTGCTTTATGTTCACTGTGTCGGGCATTGCTTTATATTGAGTGTTTCGGGCATTGCTTTATATTTACTGTGTCGGGCTTTGCTTTATGTTCACTGTGTCGGGCATTGCTTTATGTTCACTGTGTCGGGCATTGCTTTATATTGACTGTGTCGGGCTTTGCTTTATGTTCTTTTTGTCGGGCATTGCTTTATGTTCACTGTGTTGGGCATTGCTTTATGTTGACTGTGTCGGGCATTGCTTTATGTTCAGTGTCGGGCATTGCTTTATGTTCACTGTGTTGGGCATTGCTTTATGTTCACTGTGTCGGGCATTGCTTTATATTGACTGTGTCGGGCATTGCTTTATATTTACTGTGTCGGGCTTTGCTTTATGTTCACTGTGTCGGGCATTGCTTTATGTTCACTGTGTCGGGCATTGCTTTATATTGACTGTGTCGGGCTTTGCTTTATGTTCACTGTGTCGGGCATTGCTTTATGTTCACTGTGTTGGGCATTGCTTTATGTTGACTGTGTCGGGCATTTCTTTATGTTCAGTGTCGGGCATTGCTTTATGTTCACTGTGTCGGGCATTGCTTTATATTGACTGTGTCGGGCATTGCTTTATATTGACTGTGTCGGGCTTTGCTTTATGTTCACTGTGTCGGGCATTGCTTTATATTGACTGTGTCGGGCATTGCTTTATGTTCACTGTGTCGGGCATTGCTTTATGTTCACTGTGTCTGGCATTGCTTTATGTTCACTGTGTCGGGCATTGCTTTATGTTCACTGTGTCGGGCTTTGCTTTATGTTCACTGTGTCGGGCTTTGCTTTATATTCACTGTGTCGGGCTTTGCTTTATGTTCACTGTGTCGGGCTTTGCTTTATATTCACTGTGTCGGGCATTGCTTTATATTCACTGTGCATTTTTGCTCACAGCTTCTGAAGATGGGCGCGTCTTGAGTCCAATAGAAAGAGTTTTATTTCTAGGACACTCAAAATATTTGTCCCACAAGGTGGTCACCAAGAAATGATTCTCTAACACCGATGAGATTCAGATAGTTTGATGTACTTAAGTACTTAGTCTTTTAACACAAATTACTTTGTGTTCCTCAAAGTGAAAAAAACCGCCTTGAAACTACAGTACATAGAGGTAAATTAGAAACATTCGATAACATTGTTCTGCTAATTGTTGAGTGCAAAATTGTAAGTGCAGTCAGAGGTGTGTCAAAAATGTTTGAAAGAGAGCAGCAAGACCTACATAAAGCAGAAAGTCAACTGAAGAAGATCTCGATTGAAGTCAATCATTGGAGAAATGACTTTTAGAGAGTATGAACTGAGTCAGCTGAAGTAGCTCCATCTTGGGCTGTTGATACAGTTTAATTTTTGCACTACACCATTGCTGAAAGTTATTAGGGAATTTGATGAGCCTACCACTAATAACTGTGAAGAAATAATTCAAATTCAAGATTTACCGAACTATCACTGTCATTTTTTCACAATTACTTGACAGATTTCATGGACATAAAACATTGTCATTGTTTCACAATTACTTGACAGATTTCATGGACATAAAATATTGTCATTGTTTCACAATCACTTGACAGATTTCATGGACATAAAATATTGTCATTGTTTCACAATCACTTGACAGATTTCATGGACATAAAACATTGCCATTGTTTTACTGTCTAGATTACTGTCTTGTTATGTTTCTATGCCTAGATCAATATCACCAAAGTAGCACCTTTATATATCTTTACATACATCCAGTTTAGACTACAGTCTTTTATTATTGCCATATCTGGATCTGTCACCAAACTAGAATTTTCATATACTCTTAGTAGATTAAAACAGGATTATTTGTTTTCGGAAGGGGAGAGCAATGGGATTAGACAAGTAAGGAGGAATAGTCATTTTAAAAGAAAACGTTTATTTAATTTTTGGTTTTATTTGTTGGACGGAAATATTTATTTATTTTGGATTAAAATGTTAAACATATCTCCATTCCGTTAAGTCATATTTTTAAAAATTTTATTTGTAATACAATATATAATCTTGACACTAGCCGTGCTGTCGCAATGCAACTAAACCCACGGCCCGAGGGTCATATCCGGACCGTGAAGTGGTGCTAGCCGGTCCCTTGAAAACATCTGCCCACAGCACTGAAAGAAGCCCCATATGTTCGGCTACTATGAGCTCGGCAATTTTTTGTAGGTTGTGGCCCTTATCATGGATGTTAGAGATGGTTGTGTCTCATGCACAGAGTTAAGTACCCTTGGCTGCATGAGCCATATGAAAGGCGTGTTTTGTTTACATAGCTTATATCAAGTTCAACTCACTCGGTCTGTCTGTCTGTCTGGCCAAAGGTTTGTACACGTTATTTCTCCGACACCCAATCTCGGATCAAGCTGAAATTTCGCACAATTATTTCTTTTACCTGACAACACAAGAATCAATATAAAAAAAATAATCCATTAACTATTGGTAATAAATTACGTTGATTTTTTTAAAATCTCAAACAAGAGAAAGAAATAGTACTCGACTGAAGTTGTAATGGTGGTATAAGCTGAATTAGTTCAGTCTTAAGCTTAATGAATGAACACAACCATGAAATAGAAACAATAGAGAACTTTACAAACTTACATGTTCTTAGACTCTTCGCTAGCAGAATGGTTACAGCGTTGGCTTGAGACGCCTGAAGCCTGAGAAGACCTTAGCCCACAAGTTCGAATTCAGGTCGTTCCTTTTTTTAATTTAAAAAGCGATCACCCACATACCCCAATCTTTCTCCCCCCTTTTTAACTGGTCCATACAAGTGATAGGATCATAGCGTATTGAGAACGCTAAACGCATGACATTGCGCTAAACAAAAACAATTGGTAAAAAAAAATATTTCTAATCGAACAGATTTATTAATGTTAGTTTAGATCTATTACAAACTTAATTACATGACTGATCCAAACTAATTGATTCACATTAATATAAGCTTTTTCTTATTATTTTTTTCTTCAGAACTGAACTTTCATTCTGGTTTCTGTAAAAAAAAAAGTATTCGGATCAGAAGACGAGCGTATAGTAACTACGCATATTATTGTAACTTTGCCCCGCACTGGCGTTTATGGTGCGCACCAGAGCACTGTTCAGCACGGGACAAGCACAGACTGTTTAGACAGAAGCTTCCTTCCACCCAAAAGTGACATGAAGGCTATTACAGAGTCTGGCGTTCTGGCAAAAATAAAGAGGCGTCCTTCCTACTTCCTGCTTGGAAGTGTACTATTGGTGCTGCACGGCGGGAGGTTACCTGAGTCTTGGAATGTCCGGAAGGACCAGTGAGCGTAGTGTTGAACGTATACTCCGTGTGTGTGGAGGAAAAGAACCCAAGGGTTGACTGTCGCTGTTTTGGGTTTGCTGTGATCATCTTTATGCTATTCCTCTTTATATAGCAGCATCCGTCATCTAGCCTTGCTCTTTCGCTTAGTGGCCTGCCTTAAGGTCACCATAATATTCTAAATGTTTTCATTTTTCTTCTAATTTATACTGAGAAAAAAAAAAGTAACAGAAAAAAAAAGAACCCACAAAAACAAAGTCAATTATTTTCTGTTTCATGTTTTAAGTGATGAAATGTTTCTATGACGTACTTCCTCTCTAAGATTTCTGGAACTTTTTTTTTCTTCGGGGTAGTCTCCCTTTCTTTCTTGTTCTCCTGAACTTGAAGAGTTCTCTCGCGTTATGTGACGGAAAGCCATTTGATTGGTGATGCGTCGGAAAGTGGAGCGTCTCTCGCGCAAATTGAACCAATCGATCAGCTTGTTTACTCAAACGAGATTAGTTACATGCCATTTAAGGGCAAATACCGTTTATTATGGCCCTTGGGACGAGAAAAAGTCCGGACGCCAGTCCGTCCCGAGATCTTTGCAGTGATGGACTTTTGGCCATCGTCACGGATGCTTCCATCGCTTCTTTGTTGAAGTAAAGGAGGGGGGAGGGGGGATATTTGGCGGGGGGCGCGAGGGGCTAGGTTGGTCTGGGAGAGGGGCAGGGGGGCAATTTGTCTGGAAGGCAATTTACTCGGTCGTCTTGTCGTTTTACTAGGGGAACCCATATCTAGATTAAAACTATTCATATTTTAGGTTAGTATTCTGGCTTACAGTCTTCCATACCAGCGCCCCACCCCCACCCACCTACCCCCCGGCCAATTCCATACTTCTTGATGTCCCGGGTACAGCCAGAGTAAATACTAGTAGAAGCCCCAAGAAGTGCTGGGAGATTGTTGTCTTATGTGACAAGTAGCCAAGGGGAAATAAGTCTGGATGGAAAATAAGCAGACGACTTCTTATAATTATTTTTATTTAAAAAAAAAAGGGGGGGGGGAATGGAAAAAAAAACTGACACAGTATATGGAGGCTTTATATACGTGTTCGTGCAGGGGGGTCGTGTGTATGTGTGTATTAGTTTGTGTGTACATGTGTGTATTAGTTTGTATGTACATGTGTGTATTAGTTTATGTGTGTTTGTGTTCGTTTCTGGATATATATATATATTTATTAAAAGAGAAAAAACACTTTATCATCCGACACTCTGTATAAGTAAAAGGATGTTTGTAAATGTGACACACGGTGGGTAGACCTGATATACGGTGGGTATATGTGATATAAATTGGTTATATTTGGTTTCCTTGTGAACGCCGGTATGGACAGTATAGAGGGACTTCTTACGGCCCGACCGTTACGCTGGGCAGGGCACGTGTCCCATATGGGATACGAACGTATGCCATAGGCAGTCATTGTTTTGGTGAACTAAAAGGTGGTCGAGGTAACAGAGGTGCCCCATGGAAACGCTTCAAAGACCAGCTATGTCTCTTAGACATAGAAGAGAGCACCTGGTTGTATGCTGCCTCAGAACGAGACAGCTAGAGGTCACTCACAAAGGCCGCGAGATACACATTATGAGACCAATAGAAAATCTGCTGCCGAGGACGGACGCAGACGGCGAAAGGCAAATCTAAATCGACCACCTGCGGACAATGGTTATGCTTGCTTTGGTATGTAGCAAAATATGTAGGTCACAGCTGGGGCTGCGCAGCCACGGGAAGACAAACTTTTTTTTTTACAGTTTGTGGTTGTGACACACAGTGTGTATACGTGGTATACAGTACATATGTGTAATTCAGTGTTTATGTTTTGAGTTCACTATTGGAAAAAAGACAACGTTTGAATATGTGTTTTATTGTAGATTTATACAAGACAGCTGCATGGTTATGTGGATTGTGCTCCGAACCGTCGTCACAGTGGCCCCGAGTTTGATCCTTGCCTGTTGTCAGTCGGAATTTACTTATTAATATTCAATTCCGAAGAAACCCCTGAAATCTAAATACAAAAATATTTGTAATAGTGTTTATCTTATCTTATCTTATTTTATATAATACAGACGTTACTTAAATAAGAAGATGATTACTTCCTTCGCGTCATGCATTCAGTCATGCATATTAACCAATAACTTAAATTCTGCCAATTCACTGGTTTTCCTGGCTACTCTAATAGCACTAGGGAAGAAGGAGTATTTGTACAAATTTGTCCTAGCATATGGGACGAGTAATGTGCCTTTATCTTTGTGTCTTTCAGAGTATTTGATTAAATTTTGTTTTTGTATTTGAAGATTATGGTTCAGTGTTGTATGTATAATTGCTACTTTACTTTTGAGCCTTCTATCCTGAAGGCTTTATAAATTTATTGATTTTACTAAAGGTGTTACTCTAGTCAAATGTGAATATTCGTTTGTTATGAATCGCACTGCTCTATTTTGTGTCTGTTCCAGTTTCTTAATGTTTTCTTGAGTTGAGGGGTCCCAAACGGAGGATGCACATTCTATTATTGGCCTAACCAAGGTTAAATAACATTTTAGTTTTGTGTTCTTATAAGATATATGTGTTGTTTCATTGAGATTTTGTTATGGAACATTTAAAGTCGATCAGAAGTATTAGTGAATTCAGCTTTCGAAGTACGTAGAAAACATTGCTTTGTAATTATTCACGCAACCTTGAAATTGCTTTTAAAATTCATTAATTTTACACAAACTTAAAAAAAAAAGGAAAGTAACAATAGCAATATTCTGTGATCATTACACATCTTTAGAAGCATCATGATGACCTCACGTGACCTTTTTTCTTTATTGAAGATTTTCATATAAAAAATTATTCACGGTTAACTGCCCTTTGTTAATATTCTGAATTTTTTAAAATTTCTATTCAGTAAATCGGACACACATTACTGTATATAGAACCGCCCCCCGCCCCCCATTTTAGGATAATCTCCAATATTCTTAATTATACAACCTTAAAGAAATAAACTTTTTTCCTAAATTTATTTTTGATCGATTGCTATTTATTCTTAGAACGTGAAATTGCTGGGGGAAAGATGGAAGAGATTTCTAAATGTAGAATTCGACAAAAAAAAAAATTCCAACGTAAAAACCAAAGTTAAGATAAATTGCAAGTCTTATTCTTCTATCAAGCAAATCGATATAAATCAGCCTCGATATAATATTTCTTGCAAAAAATGACCCACACGGCTTGCCGTAGTCCGAGTCTAATCCCGCGCCTGTCCATTTCAAGATTAAATACAGCGAGTTTTTCGCTTCTTTATTTCAAGAACGGTAACTGTAGATCGTGTCCCGGCGGACAGTCGGGGGGGGGGGGGAGATACTCTTGCCTCGTTCGACACTGGAAACTACATGGCAAGAAGGGGGGAAAGGGACAAGTGATCTGTGGCAGATCAACTGGCCTGGGAGATTTGGTTAGCTCCCCAACCGTGAGGGGGGGATGTGTGGTCGTTCGTAAGAATGACTTGGAAAAGGGGGGGGGGGGAGATGGAAGATGGCCGGCGCTGTGGAATTTAGGAAAAGAGACAAATTGAGCAAGACTTGGGTGAGCACTGAAGTGGACCACTGGCCTTTATGAGAACTGCGATAGACAAGGGTAAATTCATTGCTTGGAGCGAAGCGTAGAATCAAATCCAATGGCGGGCTTAAATGTGGTGACGGATGAAGTAAATTCAGGGCCTGGGCAGTCTTCATTAGTTTCTCTCGCAACGCTTGATTTGAAATGATTGTCGCCTGATTGAATGTGATTGTTTGCGGTGGAGGATAATGTGTTTGAGGATTGTAGTAGTTGACAGATTGATCAAACATGAATCTTGAAGTCAAGTTTAAAAAAAAAAGGATTTTCAATAACGTTATGCACCTATATAAGCTAGACCTCAAAGTATAAGGATGTTGAGATTAAAACAGTTAAAAATCTAGAAAAAAATCTAGACCTGAAACTGATGTATCAGAATGTTGAAAACAAACAGCTTAATTAGAAATGAAAATTTGCATCTTTGTCAATCAATGAAAGAATGAAGATTATGTGTGGATAGGGGAGAAAAGAATTAGGTGGTTAATATCTTATCTTATATAATACAGACGTTACTTCCAAAAAGAAGATGATTACGTCCTACGTGTCATGCATTTAGTCGTGCATGTTAACCAATGACCTAAAAATTCTGACAAGTCACTGGTTTTCCTGGCTAGCTCAGGCAACCCATTCCATGCTCTAATAGCTCTAGGGAAGAAGGAGTATTTGTACAAATTTGTCCTAGCATATGGGACGAGGAATGTGCCTTTATCTTTGTGTCTTTCAGAGTATTTTATTAAATTTTGTTTTTGTATTTCAAGATTATGGTTCAATGTTTTATGTATAATTGCTACTTTACTTTTAAGTCTTCTATCCTGAAGGCTTTCTAAATTTAGTGATTTTAGTAAAGGTGTTACTCTAATCAAATGTGAATATTCGTTTGTTATGAATCTCACTGCTCTATTTTGTGTCTGTTCCAGTTTCTTAATGTTTTCTTGAGTTGAGAGGTCCCAAACGGAGGATGCATATTCTATTATTGGCCTAACCAAGGTTAAAAAACATTTTAGTTTTATGCTCTTATTTGGTTTATAGAAATTTCTTTTAATAAACCCTAATGCTTTGTTTGATTTTTTTTTAGTTTCATCAATATGGGGATTCCATGACATTTTTTAATTTATCTATAACACCTAGGTATTTTGCGTTTTTAGTCTGTGTTACTGGTTTACCATGAATAAGATAAGTGAAATTAATTTGTTTTTAGTTTTTTTTGTTACTCTTAATAACTGACATATTTCTGGGTGACAAGACATGCTCCAATTTAATTCCCATTTCTGTAATTCATCTAATTCTCTTTGTAAAAATTCTCTATCTTGTGTTGTTTTTATTGTTCTATGTATATAATGCATTTGTCTGCAAATAATCTGACTTTTGTTCCTGAACTAATGCAATTTGGTAAATCATTTATGCAAATTAAAAATAGTAGTGGACCTAAGTACACCTGAGTTTACTGTTATTGGTTTTGATTTAGAGCCATTTGTTATTACAGTTTGTTCTCTCCCTATCAGAAAATCTTTAATCCACTGATGCAGTGGACCATTAATGCCAAAATATTTTAATTTTTTAAGCAAACTGTGGTAGTGAACTTTGTCAAAAGCCTTGAAAAAATCTAGTAAGATAGCATCTATTTGTTCACTATTATCTAAAACTTTTGAAAAGTCATCAATTAGTCATATTAGTTGTGTTTCACATGATCTATATTTTCTAAAGCCATGTTGGTATGGAGTATGGACGTTATGTTTGTCTAAGTGGTTTATGATGTTGCTACATATTAATGTTCTAGGATTTTACATGTGATGCTGGTAAGTGATACTGGTCTGTAGTTTTCTGGGTCAGATTATTCTCCTTTTTTAAATAGAGGGGTGACATTAGCTTCTTTCCAGTCCTTTGGTACTCTGCCCTGGTTAAGTGAAGCCTGAAAGAGTATTTTGAACACTGGGGCTAGCTCATTGCTTAATTCTTTGAGTAATCTATCTGGAATACCATCAGGTCCAGATGCTTTATTCGCTTTAATGTTTTGCTAATAGTTTTTGGATTCCCTTTTCTTGTACTTCTGTATCTCCTATGTTGTCTACTTGGTTCAAATTAAGTAATTTGTCTTTGTCTCCTGGGGCTGAGAATGCTGATGCAAAGTATTTGTTTAGGATGTTAGCTTTAGTTTCATTATCATTATGTGTTAATTTATCTTTTCCTTATAATGGCACTATGGCTGTTGTTTTCATTTTCTTAGACTTGCGTATGACCATAAGTTTTTGTTGTTATCCTTAGATATTACATTGTTTATGTATTCACTCTGCAGCTGTCTTTGTTACTTTTTGGGTTAGGTGTTTAATTTTTATATACTTTTTATAAACTCTTTTTGCCTTACTTTCTTTAAATTTTCAATATATGTTTTCTTTCTGTTTACCAAGTTTCTTTAATCTATTATTAAACAAACATTTATATATTTGTTTAACGTGTGTGTAGTTTGTATATGATTTTCTATAATGTTTTTAAGATTGTTTTTAATGATATTCCAAAGGTCATCGACTGGTTGGTTAATGTCTTTTTCTGATAAGAATGTTTGTTGAAATTTTGATGCAGCTTGGTGTAGTTGTATTAGATTTCATTTGTATTTTGCATTTGTTTAATTTATTTGTATTTTCAGAAACTGTCTGGTGACTCAAGGTTCATTGTTTCGGTTCATACTTGTTTTGATGGGACAATAACAGAAATTCTCTTATTATTAATTATATTTTTTTTAAAGTAGTGAACCCCTTTCAGACCTTCCGATCTATAATGATTTAAAGGTAATCTGTTTCTTTGGCCCATGGTTAACGAGAGTGTCAGGTGGCCAGCACAACTACTAACCGCCACAACTCGGGAAATGTAATGTTGTCTTTGCAACTTCTCACGTGACGAAAGAGGCCGAACATTGATACACAACTGAGGTTTTTATATAAGCGTTGTTTTTTTTAGCGGCCCTCCCGAAAAGGGAAAAGACGCTATTAGTTTTATGTGGAATGTCTGTCCGTCCGTCCATCCGTCCCGTTTAGATGTCGTAAACTAGAAAAGATAGTGAAAATACGACATCATATTTTTTTAGACCATTCAAAGTTATGATGCAACGGTTACTTTTTTCTTTTCTGAAAGCGAAAAAACAAAAACGAATTTTTAAAATCACATATGCAAGCATTTTTTTTTCATAAAAATACACCACTTTTACAACTATTCAATATTAATAGTAATAAGCACGGGAGTCTCTTTAGCAGGGGGAGATAGTATATTACAATATCTTTAACACATTTATGCAAATGGTTTTAGATTTTTTGTGTGTATTACTAAGTTACGTAAGTTCTGTCATACTAACTATTACATTTATGCTAAAAAAAAATTGATTCTATTTAGCATGCATATAAGTTGGACATAATTTAAAACAACAATTAATAAGGAGTTTTTCATATTATCGCGTGACGTGCAGCGCTGCACGGTAACTATAAAACACTATTTTTTTTTCTTGTGGATTTAAATAAGAAATTGACCCTTCAAAAAACAATTAGATCAATTATAAGTCATCAGTTAGGCCAGGTTCACATCTAACTTCACATGCACTTTCAATTATCCTTTGGTCTGCTGGACTGCTGGGGCACCACACAAAATCTGTCAACCTTCTCTCTACATTCATTCTGATGTTCTTTCTGAAAATATTAAAACCTGCCTTTTTATCTGCCTGGGTGAACCACTTCGGGGGCCGATTTTGAGTTTGTGTATCCACACAAACAGTCTTTGTAACCTTATTTTTTAATATTTTTTTTACTATACTATTATTTTAGCCTTTTTAGTATAAAACTTTGACAATTATTTTCGACCACTGACGCATGTAAATCAGTGTAATTTGTAGAAGGAAAAATCTTTTGTGAAGATGGTAATTAAGACATTGTTCATTAACAAATCCGTAGCAAAGTTTTCTTTTAATTCTTTATATTATGTACATACATGATCAGATCTGCATTTATATTTGTGTCCCCCGGATCGAAGCCCAACTTGTTAGCGACTAAGCCAACCAGGTAGTTCTAAAAATAGAAGGTTTCAGAGTCTATTATTAGTTAAAAAATGTTATCGAAAGATCTAATATAAGGCTTATCTTATCTTCTTTCCTTATAAAATACAGACGTTACATCAAAATGAAGATGACTACGTCCTACGCGTGTTCCTAGGTCAATCTAGTCTGTTAACCGATGACTGAAATTCTGCCAAGTCATTGGTTTTCCTGGCTGTCTCTGGCAACCCTTCCATGCTTAGTACAATTCCTACATAAAATCAAAATTAATTAATTACGACGATATTGTTACGATCTTCTCTACCAGGCCTTCTGCAAACACTGCCCAACAACACAACAGCACATCTAACACAAGAACTTGACAACAAGAGCTTCAAGTAACAAAGTGGCGATTTAATGACAAATACATCAAAAGTCAATACAACACTATTGGCTTCATCAAATTCAAATGCTTTCTTGTACAATAGAACTGCCTACTAAACACTACAAGTCCTTTTCTGTCTACTTCTAGACTCGTACCGCTACATTTTCAAAGACTCACAAGGTACCATGACACAGTCCATACGCCTTGCTGTCCTGGACTCAACTGTGCTTTTTAAAACACTGTCTCTCGACCGTGAAGGCTCTTGATCACATGACCACAACACAGGTCATACTTGCGGTTATTAGCAGTACTGTCCCTTGTCTATCGACAGCCGTTGACCCCTTGACCTGTGTCATACATTAACCCTTTCGGTCCGCCACTGGAGTTACTACAATATGATCAATTGTTGGATTTAGTTTTTTGATGTTGTGATCGAGGATGGGTTTGTATGCAAAATTAAATTTGTCGACAATTAAATGCGTGGAAGTGGTCGCTAAATTAATTGCGATTATCTAAATATCGTACAAGAAACAAAGTTAGTTCAGATAAGCATTGTAATATCAAGTTTTTTGAAACTGAATAATGCAAAAGAAGCATTGAAAGATATTTGAAAGTGCCTGAGTCAAGCAGGGCAAAGGTCAGAATGCTCCAATGGAACGTCATGTTTCGCTATCCAATAGACCATCACCTCCTTGAAGAGTGAAACGTGGAGAACGACATTATGGTTCGTGTCAGGGTGTTTCTATCCCAACCAGTTGCATGGTTCTCAAATAGGTTTTGTAATCTAACAGCGGCGGCCCTCTTCGCATCTCTGACGGTCTGTGTGTTTCTACTACATTGTAAACAAGGAGTGTGGAGTTTACAATTATTTCAAAGGTCATTCTCCTGTTGGAACGTAAGGTCACTCTCCTCTCCTGTTGAAACTTTAGGTCAAGTTTGGAACATAAGGTCCATTTCCTGTTAAAAAACAAGGTTACTCTGATGTTTGGCCATAAGGTCACTGTAGGAACATAAAATCAGTCTTCCGTTGGAACATAAGGTCACTGTAGGAACTTAAAATCAGTCTTCCGTTGGAACATAAGGTCACTGTAGGAACTTAAAATCAGTCTTCCGTTGGAACATAAGGTCACTGTAGGAACTTAAAATCAGTCTTCCGTTGGAACATAAGGTCACTGTAGGAACTTAAAATCAGTCTTCCGTTGGAACATAAGGTCACTGTAGGAACTTAAAATCAGTCTTCCGTTGGAACATAAGGTCACTGTAGGAACTTAAAATCAGTCTTCCGTTGGAACATAAGGTCACTGTAGGAACTTAAAATCAGTCTTCCGTTGGAACATAAGGTCACTGTAGGAACTTAAAATCAGTCTTCCGTTGGAACATAAGGTCACTGTAGGAACTTAAAATCAGTCTTCCGTTGGAACATAAGGTCACTGTAGGAACTTAAAATCAGTCTTCCGTTGGAACATAAGGTCACTGTAGGAACTTAAAATCAGTCTTCCGTTGGAACATAAGGTCACTGTAGGAACTTAAAATCAGTCTTCCGTTGGAACATAAGGTCACTCTTCTTTTGAACACAAGGTCACTTTTCTGTTGGAACATAAGGGCTTTATCCTAATGGAACTTAATGTCAATCCTATGTTTATACTTTAGAACAAGTTGAAGCATAAGGTCCCGGGTAATCATTCCCAGCTTCGACCGTTTTTATGTCGGACACATTAACGGCTGATGTGGTAATGAAAAGAAGTATGGGGAGTTTCTTTGGTGTGATCGGCCTTTGACCTCACTTCTAGCCCAAGCGTCTTGGCATACGAGCAATCGCTAACAGGGATGTAAAAAATTTACATTTGCTTGGATCATTACCAGACAGATCTTCTTAATACAATTACAAAGGAACATAAGGTCACATTCCTGATAGACCTGTATATCGCTTTCCTGTTGGAACATTAGGTCAGTCCCTTTTGGAACATAAGGTCATTCTCCTTCTAAAATGTTTAAATTGACCCCCTCCACAGTTCTTTTTGCCCCCTCCCTTGTCTCTCAACCAGTGGTGTCCATCTCGTCTCTGTGCTTGCCTGTTCCCACATTATGACTTCATGACCCCTGACCTTATCACCATCTTTCAAAACAATTTAGGGTAGTAGTGAACTAAGTACTTTATACAAACAAACAAACAAACCAACTAACAAACACTTATTCTTCACTCATGCCTTTCTGAGCTTTTTTTTTTTTTTTTTTAATTTTAAATTATTTTTTTTTTATTCTAGTTAGAGAGTACGACACCCAATATTTTAAGAACCACTGCTGCAAGAGAAAAAAAAAACACAGCCCAGGTTCTAAAACGTCAGAAATAAAAACAACAAATAAAAAAAGAAACGGATAAAAATATGAATGAGATATTTATTGATTCGAGTGCCGTGTCTTCTGGAGCGATATTCCAACGGCTTCTGCGTAGAGAATAGAGCAGCTCTTTGGAGAAAATATTTTATTCACGAGAATAATTTTAAAATAACTCAAAAGCGATGCAGGCTGATTCCAGGGGCGGCACACACAAACATAAAGTCGGAAATCGGAAAAATAACAAAGTTCTTGGGGAATTCTTGAGAAAATATTCTGGTGTCCTCGGCTCAAAGTTCAAATGAAATTCTCAGATCGATGAATGACGTGGATTTTTCGTGTATGACTCAAAGAAATAAAATTAGCTTTGTCCTACTGGAGAGCAAGAAAATTGGAAAGACGAAATAAAAATTGTACGTTTCTTGTTGTTGCTCAGTTCCTTCAATTAGCCAACACGTTCGTCAAATATTTGAATCGTTTATTTTGTCAAATTTTCATTATTTTTTCGAACTAAAATTTCGCACATAAACGCGTGATTGACACATTTGATTAAAATGTCAGTTCATGTGTAGGCTATATTATACCTTGACAGTTGACTGGACATGGAAATCTTTTAATTCTACAGCAAAGTGTCGTGAAAAACTTCAAATAGCTGAAACTAGGCGTTGTTTTGTAAAGTAGTTATAAGAAGTAAAGTTATTTGGTTTTTTTTTCAACCCTAACCTATGTAACATATCTAGATCTAGTAGTCAGAGTAATTGATCATCGAAAATAAGAGCACTCTCGTCTCATCATTATTATTTTGCAATTTTTAGATACATAATCAAGATCTAGAAAGATCTAGGTATTGAGTCCATTTAAATGTAGCCTACAATCTAAAATCATGATTAAAATCAACAGGCTTGAATTTTGTCGATCAAGGATTTTCGAAACTTTGTTTCCATAGGAACTAAAAGGAAATGGCTTGACCGTAGACTTATATATTATATCTAGACTGGAAACCGGAAATAAAATCTTATCCGCGATTGATCGATTCACAGACCTATATATATA
The DNA here is from genome assembly GCF_947242115.1 of Biomphalaria glabrata. Taxonomy (NCBI): domain Eukaryota; kingdom Metazoa; phylum Mollusca; class Gastropoda; family Planorbidae; genus Biomphalaria; species Biomphalaria glabrata. The sequence continues at coordinate 5,355,540 of NC_074722.1, read as the reverse complement.
GATTTTTATGTACGTAGCTCTTTTTCAAGCTCTAAGGGAAGTCTTAGAAAAGTAATGATCTTTAGTTTTCAAAGTTTAGAAATAATGCAAAATCATTTCTCGGATTTTCTTTAGAAAAGGCTATTAATCCCAGAACTATAGGCCTATATTCACGCAAATATATGAAACAAAGCCGTTTCCTTTTAGTTTCCATTGAGATAATGTTTCAAAAATTCTAGATCGAAATAAATCATTTCTGTTGATTTTAATCATCTTATGTACATTTAAATAGATTGATTACCTAGATCTTTCTAGATTATGTATCTAAAAATTGCAAAATAATAATTATGAGACAAAAGTGCTAGTACTTTTGATGTTTAATTACTAGATATCGATCTAAAAATTAAAGTATATATTACATAGGTTAGGGTTGAAAAAAATAAACTTTATTCCTTTTAGTTGCCTTACAAAACAACGCCTTGTTTCAACTTTTAAAAAAATTTTCACGACATTTTTTGTAGTGTTACAAGATCTCCATGTCCAGTCTATATATAATATATATAATATATATGTATATAAGTCTATGGGCTTGATATCATAGATTTGCTTGAATATATAGTTATGCGATTAATAACCCCTTCTATTTAAAATCCGCAAAATCTAAACTTTGAAAACTAAAGATCATTACTTTTCTATGACAGAAAAGAGCGATTTTCTAAGACACACGGTGACTTCCCTTACAGCTTTAAAAAGAGTTACTTACTATAACAATTTCCGTTATCCAGTCTAGGTATAATATATATATATAAATTATATATGTATAATATTTCAAAACAAATACTGCACCTTTACGTAACCATTGATGGCCAACCACTAGAAATTGCTTACCATTTTTGCTATCTTGGCTCCATCATATTCAACAATGCTTTACTGGATCAAGACATCAACAACACGATAGCCAAAGCAATGGGCACCTTGTCACGGTTGCAGAAAAGACAACACCTTGCTGACTAACAATACCAAAGCCTTAGTCCACCGGACCTGTGTGATGAGCACCTTGCTATACGGAAGTGAAACATGGTCAACCTACTCATGGCAGGGGAAAAAGCTGAATGTCTTCCATCTCCGATGCCTAAGGCGGAACTTCAAAATAAGGTGGCAAGATAAAATAACCAATGAGGAAGTGCTACGAAGAGCAGGGTGCCAGGACATCCGCTCTGTTATCAGCAGCAGACGCCTTGGCTGGCTTGGCCATGTTCGTAGAATGCCATTGCTAGTAGGTCGGCTTCCACAAGACATTCTGTATGCTATGGCGATCTAACAGAGGGCAGGAGAGCCGATGGTCGCCCACCTTTACGGTATGCGGATGTATGCAAGCGCGACATGAAGCTCTTCAAAATCGACACTAGCAGCTGGGAAGGGGTCTCACTGGATAGATCTACATGGAGAGCGAGCATAAGGGAAGGGTCTTGGATTGCAGATGCCATACACAACAGCAGCAGAAGGAAGGGTGAAGGTGCAACGTCGCCTGGTGATTACGTATGCCCAGCCCATGACCGCAGCTATGTATCAAGGATTGGCCTCTTTAGTCACACAAGAGGTTACAAGGGAGACAACTAGAAGACTAATTAAGTTTAAATATTTAGTCTAAGACTAATATGCTCCCTTACATTCTTGCATAAGGATTGTCTCCCGTCCCGAAGATTAATGAGGAGTGCGGTATTTTACGTGGATACGCAGCCCCAGCTGCAACAACCAGCGAAGACATAACCAGGTGGTCGAATTAGAGTCTTTTACTTTTTTCTCCCACTCTCCTTGAGAAGGGTGACCATAAGTATTGTAAAATCTGCTTTTAGTACTGCCAAAACTGTGAAAATCGTAAACAAAATAATCGCTTTCTTTTTGTCAAAAATGTGGTGTTTTACTTACCGCATACACACATATATATTTAATTTGACAAATAAAATACAAAAGTATAGTTTACTATAATATTGTACAAATAAATAAAATTTAATTGCTTTTTAAATAGTGCTTCATTTTTTACGAAAATTCTTCACTACTGTGCTACTTAAAAAGCAGTGTACTAGACACTTCTGATTTTTTTTTTCCTTTTTTTTTGAATATATAGTCTTTATTTGTAGAGCAAGTTAAAAGCTGTAATACATATTTTTTGTTGAAAAAAAATTTCTACTTGAAATCTATGTAATTATGAATCTTTTTTTGTTTATTATTATTTTGTTTATTATTATTTTATTTCCAATTTTTAGCAATCTTCTGAGAACCGATCAGAAAGAAAAAAAAAAAAGGTTTGTCAGGAGTAGAGACATATAAAATAGAAATATCTGGCTGCTGAATCACATTCGTTATAGCAATCACTTTGTCAATAGGCGATGAAGAAGATTAAAGAAGAGAGAGAGAGAGACAGAGAGAGAGAGAGAGAGAGAGAGACTCAGAGAAGGATGTAAATGTTCACTATTGGAAAATGAATAGAACAAAAGAATCAATATTTTCCTCTAGAACTCAAGCCATAGAGATTCATACATTGGATCTCTAGGGGGCGCCGCACAAAAGACGTCTTGAAGACTAAGACAGGAATAAAAGGGGCGAGCGATTGGAAAGTGGGAGGTAGAGCAGGGTGCTAAGGGTTCTGGGCGGTCTGGGCAAGTGGAGCCCCCTTTTTTTTTGGGGGGGGGGGGGGGTAAGGGGTCAGTAAAAATGTCCGAGGTTTTACTCTCTCCTATGGAACGTTAAAAAAAATACACATATAAGGGGAAAAAGGGGGGGGGGGTGAATTTTTTAGAGAAAAAAAGGAGACAAGTTTGTGAGAGGACAGAAAGAGGGAGGAGAAGGGAGGGGGGGGGGAGGACGGAGAAACAAATGAAAGAAAAACAGAGTAAGTGGTGTGTCATCTTTAGGGGGTGGGGTGGGGGGCTAAGACGATGTTAGAGTACCAGTGTCAAGGGGAGGTAATTGATGGCGATGGGGCGATGAGATGGGGGCGATGCTGGGTGTTAAATAACTGTCTGAAATGAGTCATAACTTGGGTAAGCGGGGGGATGAGTGATAGCCATCTACAAGCCCACTCCCCCCCCCCTGCCCCAATCAACGCGCCTGCACAACAAGTTGTAGAAACTTGACAGCAACAATTACCGGGAATTACCTCCCCTAAATCTTTTTTTCTTTTTTTTTTTAAACCAAAGTTGAAATTGCCGCCCCTATGCCATCGCGTCAGTTAGAATCCCATTGAAAGCCGCTTGTTGATTGGTTGGCTGTACAATGCCGATATAATTGAGACGAGCGATTATATTGGAGCGCGGTTAGCGCCATCAAATATTATCAAAGAAAAGAGGTCCACCAATGTCTCATTGTGAAACTTCAGAGTCGTACAATTTGAACAAGTTCATACAACAAAAATGGCCATAAGATGACCATTGGTAAAAAAAAAAACAGAGGATCACGGTCAAAAGAAAAAAAATCCATCAACAGATCTTATAAGTGAATGCACACTTTTTTTCTTTTTTTCTATCTCTGTCTGTCTGTCTGTCACTCTCTCTCTCTCTCTCTCTCTCTCTCTCTGTCTTACTTTTCTCTACTGATCTCGTCTTTGTCTCCTATTCACCTAGTTCAACTCTTTCTCTCCTAATCGACGATACCATCGTTGATTTGACCTCATTAAATTAAATTAATATTTAATTTTTTAAACTTGACTTTGAACTCTATAAAAAGAGCGAAGCATTTCCCTTTCATTCTATACCAAATACAACATTTTCTGATAACAAACAACAAAGCTATTGAAGTCTAATCATAACAAGGGTAGTGAAATAGTAATGAGCAAAATGAAGAATTCCTTTAAAACGTGGAAAAATAATTACGGAGAGAAAGAGTTAACAGATTAAGTGCCCCACATCTCCACAGGAAAACATCCATTTTCAACTATTTTGTTTAATAACTATATCTCCCTCATTCTTTCTCTCTCTCTCTCTCTTTATCTCTATCTTTTCTGTTTCTATGTCGTAGACTCTTACAATCTATGATTCCCCCTTCCGCAATAAAAAAAAAGTCCCTTTCGTCTCGAGTCCAGTCAGAATAGACAATTCACTCCCTAGTCCTAACTCCCTATTCCCCATGTATTGAACATTTTTTTTTAAAGCCAAAAGTCCCAAGGGCCCTGGTTTCAGGGCCCTAAACGAAATTAATCGAATTTTACCCGCATACACGAGACATCGGGACACCGTAATTATCGGCATTGACGCCATCTTGACGTCCAGTAGTATTGCCCTGACAAGATTTGCCCATTTCTCAAGGGATCCGCGCGTGCATAACAGTCGCGCAGTAATAGTTTTGTCTGCTTTGCTTCGTATCAGGCTGGTCGTGAAGGGAGAGCACCAGAGAAGATGGGGAAGAAGAGAAGAGAGAGACAGAAAGAGATATAGAGAAGAGATAGAGACAGAAAGAGATGATAGATGCGGAGAGAGAGACAGACAAAAAGAGATAGAAGAGAAGAGAGACAGACAGACAAAAAGAGATAGAAGAGTAGAAATAGAGACATAGACAGAAAGAGATAGAAGCGAAAAGAGAGAGAGAGAGACAGAAAGAGATAGAAGAGAAGAGAGACAGACAGACAGACAGAAAGAGATAGAAGAGAAGAGATAGAGACAGAAAGAGATAGATGCGGAGAGAGAGAGAGACAGACAGAAAGAGATAGAAGAGAAGAGAGACAGACAGACAAAAAGAGATAGAAGAGAAGAGATAGAGACAAAGACAGAAAGAGATAGATGCAAAGTGGGAGAGAGAGAGGCAGAAAGAGATAGAAGTGAAGAGAAAGAGAGATATAGAAGCGAAGAGAAACAGAGAGAGACAGAAAGATATAGAAGCGAAGAGAGAGAGAGACAGAGACAGACGGGAAGAGATAGAAGCAAAGAGAGAGAGAGAGAGAGAGAAAGAAAAAAGAAAAATAAATAAATATAGAGAGAGGAAGAGCAAGAAAGAGAGCCTTAGAGAGGCCATGAGAGACAATGGGAAAGAGAGCATTAAAGAGGCCATAAGTCAATGAAAAAGTGAGCATTAGAGAGGCCATAAGTCAACGAAAAAGAGAGCATTAGAGAGGCCATAAGTCAACGAAAAAGAGAGCATTAGAGAGGCCATAAGTCAACGAAAAAGAGAGCATTAGAGAGACCATAAGTCAACGAGAAAGAGAGCATTAGAGAGACCATAAGTCAACAAGAAAGAGAGCATTAGAAAGACCATAAGTCAATGAGAAAGAGAACATTAGAGAGGCTATAAGTCAACGAGAAAGAGAGCATTAGAGAGACCATAAGTCAACGAGAAAGAGAGCATTAGAGAGACCATAAGTCAACGAGAAAGAGAGCATTAGAGAGGCCATAAGTCAACGAGAAAGAGAGCATTAGAGAGGCCATAAGAGACAATGAGAAAGAAACACGCTTAGAGAAAAGACTGAGATAGAGAAAGACATTGTCAGGGAGAGAGAGAGATATAGAGAGAGAGAGAGAGAGAATAAAATAAAACGAGTTATGAAAGTTCTTATTAATTTCTTTCTTGTTCGCATTTTGTTTACGAGCTTACAAAAATTGGAATTTAAAAAATTGGGAAAAAACAAACAAACAACATTTAATGTGATAAAGAACAAAATTCAATAAAGATGTTGTATTTACGTATGTAATTCCAGGATAGGATAACTCTGATAGCCCGGCTTTATTTCAAGTTTCATCAGAGTTCTCTTCAAGTGATATCTTCCAATCTTCTACCATTGGCTGCCCGTGTCTCCTCCAGAACAAGACAAAGACATTAGAGATTGGTACACTCACACACTTACACACGCAAAACAAGAGAGAGAGAGGAGGGGGTCAGGGAAGACAGGGGTCATTTGAGAAGGCGAGAGGGGTCAACGTGGAGAGGTGAACCTATCAAAAGCGTAGGGGTAAGTTTTCTTAAAATCCGAATCGAATTATAGGATTAGAGAAACACAATTTTGTCATTACATTATCTTGTCTCTTGGACCTCAGATCAGATAAAACTCATAAAATGTTGTTTTGTTTTTATTTGAGAAATTTGGAAATCTTTTTTTTTTTCTTTTTTGAGAAGCTTTTTTTTAAAAATTAATTGTAAAAGAAAATCAGAAAGTAGATTGTAGATCTAAAGCATTCAATGAAAGCTTCGTCTCTCGGTGCTGGTAGGAACTTTAAGATGTCCTAATTTTGAGGTAGGAAATTTAAGGATGTCATAATGTCGTGATAGGAACTTGAAAGATGTCATAATGTCATGGTAAGAACTTTAATGATAGGAAATTTAAGGATGTCATAATGTCATGGTAGGAACTTTAAAGATGTCATGATTATGATGTTGTGGTAGGAACTTTAAAGATGTCATAATGTCATGGTAGGAACTTTAAATATGTAATAATGTCATGGTAGGAACTTTAAATATGTCATAATGTCATGGTAGGAACTTTAAAGCTGTCATAATGTCGTGGTAAAAACTTTAAATATGTCATAATGTCATGGTAGGAACTTTAAATATGTCATAATGTCATGGTAGGAACTTTAAAGATGTCATAATGTCGTGGTAAAAACTTTAAATATGTCATAATGTCATGGTAGGAACTTTAAATATGTCATAATGTCATGGTAGGAACTTTAAAGATGTCATAATGTCGTAGTAGGAACTTTAAAGATGTCATAATGTCGTGGTAGGAACTTTAAAGATGTCATAATGTCGTGGTAGGAACTTTAAAGATGTCATAATGTCGTGGTAGGAACTTTAAAGATGTCATAATGTCGTGGTAGGAACTTTAAAGATGTTATAATGTTGTGTTAGGAACTTCAAAGATGTCATAATGTCATGATAGGTACTTTAAAGATATCATAATGTCACTATTTCATTAAAAAAATCAATAATCAACAGTAAACTCAAGAGCAATGGCTGCCTGGTCACGTGGAATGCACTCTGAATTGTCGTCTGGATGGTCCTGGGTTCGAACTCTGCGCGCTGTTCCCCATCGTCGTCCAGTTTGAGGTCTGGGCTGGAATGTAATTCAAGTCTGAAAACATGTAAAACCAACCAATCAACAGTACACATACAGAAGTCCACAGAGGTGACGATTGAATGGAATCTAATCAATAACGTCAGAAAATAAAAAGAAGATTTGGGAGAGATGGTCAACTAAACAAACAATGTCAAGGACGCCGTATTAAAAGGTCACTGATGTTAAACAAACAATAAATATGACTTTGTGTTACACTCGAGAGAGCTGAGATCTTTGATTCGACAGAGCTGAAACGGGAACAAAACATTATTATATGGCTTTTTAAATTACTTCCCTTATCAACCTTTAGTCTGCATACCGGATACACCCAAAAAAAAAAACGCTTTCTATTTATAGATTTGCTTTCATTTCTGAAACTCTCCAATAAACATAACAATGCGTAGATGTAAAAAAACAAAACAACTGGCCATCCAAATCCTATTTAAAGCTGGTATGTTTGTGTGTGGTCATCTGAGAACACTTCTGAGTCCACCCATGGAGAATGTGTGCCTGGAAGTTGATGGTCGTTTCATTAGCAAGTGGTCGTTGTACTAGCCTTATGACACCTTCGTCAACCGTTGACTTATGCAAATAATCTTAACGTCTGCTGTCCCTATTATCACCTAATTCCTGATAGATTAAAGTGAACAACAAACAAATCAATCAATTGTAAATTAAATAGTAATAGTAAAGCAAAGTTCCCCTTTCAAACTTTGCAATCTATAGGGCAGATGATGGCCCACGGTTAACGAGGGTGTCATGTGGTCAACACAACCGCCTTTACGATTTCCCAACTAATGTCAGGTACCCATTAGAGCTGGGTGAGACTAAGAGGTGCCCTAAAGATCGCGAAATTAAAAATATCTGGATTCGAACCTGGAACCTTTACTACTTAGCCACCGCGCCTCCAAATAAAAATAGTCAATTACTAAAATCTTTATTAACATTTTATATACACTGAGAAAACAAGCAAATTATATAAAAATGCCTCAAAATCACTGACATCTATCAATATTGCGACATACGTGGGTCATTTTTATAAAACAACTCAAATTAATTAACACCAATTTATTAACTTATTGTTTGATAGTTTTTTTTCAATGATTCAAGTGTTGTCATAGACTATCAATAATTGTGCAAAATTTCTAATTTCAGAGAATGTGAAGTTTGAGAAAAAACATGTACAAAATTTGTACCAGTCAGACAGAAGGAGTGAGTTCATAGATAATATTTCATCGAACGACCTAATTCTCTACACAAGGCTTATCTCCCCTTAGCTTAGTGCTTTTTCTATATAACACGGAATTAAATAATTTCGACAAATTGAGTAAATAATTGTTAGCACACAAACTCAGAGGCGGCCCCCGTCGGAGTTGGATCCCTATCGGATTCGCCTATTCGCAAAGAATATTCAAGACGTGATTTTGTTTTTGATTGTCAAAAGTAATAATGTTTCAAAGATTTATTTGAAGTTGTAAAAGCCGTTGAGATAATCAGTCCAGCGCGCTAACCGCACGACCAGGCATTGCTGTTAACTTAACAACAAACTAATAGCCTAGTATTGATAAAGAGATATATTACGGCATTACAACTACCGGATATGTACAATATGTCAGACTTGCGATTTTAGATAATCTTTTGGTATTGGTTTGTAATTGAAAAAAAAAAAAAAAAAAAGACAAGAACAGTTATCGAACTTGTACTTCGGCAACGTCTGAGACTGAAAGGATGTGTTATTGTAGTGAGTTAGATTTTGTTAACAGATATTATTACTCAAATCTACTACATTTATTTCATTTGTTCACATGTAGATTTTGTTTAGATTATAAAAAAAAATGTTCTATTTAGTTTTGTTCACAAAAGGGCAGTTATTCAAGTTATTTGAAGTTTTATTAGTTAAGATATATTACGCCGACAACGGTTCAGTTGTTTACCAGCAGTTTGGTGCTACAAGTCAACGACCGGTAACAACACCACTTTAAAGTAAGTTTGAAATAAACAATAGATACAATCTTCTATTTCCATACGCGCCACGCTAGCAGAGTGGTTAGAATGTCGGCCCTGAGGAGGCTAGAGCCATGAGTTCGAATTCAGGTCATTCCCTCCTTTTTTTTTTATATATGCATGCTTTTAAAAAACGATTAGGGTAAAATAGGGTTAAATTCTCGAAGATCTCCCTTTCTGCCCCCCCCCCCATTTTCCCAACTGGTCCAGATAAGTGTGATCGGATCATAGCGTATTGAGAAAGTTAAAGGTATGAAATAGCGCTAAACAAAAAACAATTGGTACAAATACTTCTAGTCGTACAGATTTATTGTTTTTGATCAAGATTCTAGATTTATTTTACAAATTTAATTACATGACTGATCCAAACTAATGGACCTCATTCACAAATCGTAAACAAACAACATTGAGCCACGTGATTCTCAATCTCTTCTATACAAATTACGATCTAATTTTAATCAACAATGGTAATCACGTGACAGTTTTTTTTTTAGCTTTGTTTAATCAGCATTACCACTTTTTGGTGAGCGCAGTCCATTGATACCATTTGGCTACAGTAGCTTTGTTTCTTATTTTAGTAGAGTATTTTTTTAAAAAGTTTTTCTTGTTTTGTCATACAGGCGTGTTTGAGACTCTAAACTCTAAACTCTAGGAGTTAACTTAGCAGACGAGACTACATGACGCTGTACAGGCCTGGAGACTTTAGAGAAGGCGATGCTCGGCTGTCCCAAGGAAATGGTTCATCATGGGCCTAGAGAAGGGGGGGGGGGAGAGGGGGGGAGTGCACCGACAGTGAAGACAGATCGATGAGAAAATGACAAGCAAGGGGGTCAATATATTCATATCTCTGGGGCGCCTCCCCCCCCCCTCCCTCTGCTCCTGCGCCGATAGCTGCTCAACCTGGCCATTTTGGTCACATGATCCGTTCAGCCAACTTGAGTCTGCTTGAATGGTTGGCCTTCTTACTGCTAAGGGGGGGGGGGGGGTTTGAAACTAGCAGACGTCAAGGGGTTAAAGTTAATAGTAGAACAGATGAAAGACTTTAATTAAATTAACCAAGTGACAGGGGCAAGTCGTCCACTTTGGTGTTGCAGAGAGGTGTGGCGGGGGAGGGGGGAGGGGCTAGAGATAGATCCACCAGTCCGCTTCTACGTTATTTCAAAACAAAATGTTATTTTGACACTTTGAACATGTAGCACTTAGGTCTCTTGGCAACAGATACTTCCTGTCACGTGTTTTGATCTTCCTGGACCGTTTGCTATTTTCTCCAAGGCGTTTTGAAAGAAATTATGCGCTCAAAGCTTTAGCTGGTTAGGTGTATGTAACAGGTCGTTGTGCTGGTAATATAATCCCCTCGTCGGCTTTAAAGAGTTAAAAAAAAATGTTTTACTCATATCTTCTATTTCAATATCTCGTAATTCCTGCTGCTAAAAAAAATCTGAAAGTTCAATATAAAGTTAATGGCTGTACAAGAAGGGGGAATCGGTAGAACCAGGGCCGGTCTTAACAATTGCGGGGCCCTACGCGAAACTCATTGCACGGGGCCTCGTCTGGGTGGGAATAAGGATAGTAAGTGAAAAATTAAGATTTTGTATTAGAAAATAAATTCGACTTTAAATTGTATTCATTCTTTACTAAGTACAAAATTGCGATCAAAATGATCTTACTTTACGAACCTTGCAACTTATGGCATATTTATATGCCAGTGACTATAGAAGTAAATAAAGTATTGGACCTTCCGATTAACATGAAAATTCTCACGATTATTACATTTTATTACATGAAAGCTGACAATGCCTTTTTTCTTTTATCGCGCGTAGGATTGGCGTTTTCCGCAATGAATGACACCCACAAACGAAACTTTTGACTATTTTTCAGGAGATTTCTACGAGTTTTCATGAGGTTTTAATAAATTCAGGAGATTTCCAGGAATTTTTCGTATATATTTTGAAATTTAATAATTACACCTAGAATAAGCGCGGGGCCTATGAAAGCGCTGGGCCCACTGCGACCACATAGGCTGCAGTTGCCTAAGACTGGCCATGGGTAGAACAATACTACATAATTTAAAGTGTCCAGTCTATTGTAAAGTCAACAAGAAAAACATATAAATACTTAAAAAAAAAAAAAGAAGCTCATGTTGAGTGTAATTGTTTCGAGTAGTTTCGGTCAGTCATGTTATTAAGTTTGTAATAGGTCTAGACTAGCAACAATAAATCCGTGCGATTAGAAATAGTTGTATCCATTGTTTTTGGTTAGCGCAATTTCATGTTTTAAGCTTTCTCAAATGTGCTATGATCCTTTCGCTTGTCTTAATCCAGTTAGGAAACAAGAAAAGGACGTGAAGAAGGGAGTTGTATCTGTGTGAATGTTACTGTGATCGCTTTAAAAACACGTGTTCCATCAGGGCTCAAGCCTCCTCAAGGGGATTAATTCAGCTTATACACCAAATGTGTCAAGTACGATTTCTTTTCCTTGTTCAATACCAAACAAAATAATTATTTAAAAATAGTTAATTAACTAATTTTGTTGTTTTTTCTATTGATTCTTGTTTTGTCAGGTGCAAGAAATATTTGTGCGAAATTTCAACTTGATCCGAGATTGGGTGTGGGTGAAATAACCTGTAAAAAACTTTTTATCAGACAGACAGACAGACAGAATGAGTTGATTTAAGCTTTTTAATAATAAAAAAACGTCCTAAAAATTAGTGTAATCGTTCACCCTCCCCGCATATCCCTGGTCAACAATCATCCACCAACAGACCTAGTCCCGCCTCGCACCCCGAAAGAACAATAAAGGGGGCGCACTATATTATCTTGTCAATCAACGGAGTGAGTCATATGTGGGCAGTTAACTGACCTAACAAAATATTTTAACAATAAAATGTTTTAACAATAAAATGTTTTAACAACAAAATGTTTTAACATGTTCATTTGGTTGCGACTGTTACAAACTATGTTTGTCTATACTCTATATCAGTGATGCCCAACCTTATCCGGTCTGCGGGCCATTTTAATTTTCGACATTCGTGTCGCGGGCCATAACACCAAAAAGAAAAAACAATACAATAAGCTTTTTAAAGTTTTATTTGTGGACCTACTTACATAAATTATTGTGATGCGTGAAGTTTATCCAAAACCATCTTCTGAATATCTGGCTGCATAGATGAAACACCAAGTCAGAGCACTGAATCTAGATGTTCATCAGTCCAGTGAGGCGATTACGTAACTTAGTTTTCGCCTGTTTCATCATTGAATAAATTTGTTCACACAAATAAGTGCTTGAAAACATTGTGATCATCCTTAGCGCTTATTTCGAAGATTTGGAAAAAGTTTCTGCAGGTAACATAGAGTAGAAGTCAATGGTCTGCATCACTTGAAATTTGTCAAGCAGGGATGTCTGGCTTTGTAAGTCAATCAGTTCCAGTTGCAGATCTGTCGGGACACTTGACACATCGGCAGCAAACGGATTTTCAAAAAGACGGATTTCATTTTTTAAATTCTGAAAATCCACAAATCTTTTACTGAAATTATTCATCAAGAGCCTCAGAAGTTGGATCATTCTTTCTTTAGGGGAAGACATATTTAGCTGCTTATCATTTTGTAGAGTGGTACAATTTGGAAAGTGGACAAGATGCACCTTTTCCGCCTGTTGAATGAAGAGATGCAATTTTTTTGGAAAGCACATATGTTTGCATACACATGCGAAATCAATTTGTGTTTCCCTTTAAGTTTGGTGTTGAGTTCATTTAGATTTGATGTGATGTAGTATAAAATAGCCAAATCCCAGAACCATGAGGGGTCGTTCAGTTGTGGCACTTGTTTTGATTTATCGGTCATAAATATTTCAATTTCGTGTCTCAAATAAAAAAAAACAAAACGTTTTAACACCTTTCCTCGGCTTAACCAGCCCCGGACTTCACTGTGAAATAGAACGTTTTCATATTCGGACTCTATTTCTGTCAAAAAATCGTTGAAAGTTCTGTGATTCAACGCCTGTGATTTGATGAAATTTACAGTGTTGAGCACAATCATCATCACATGGTCCAGATTCAAAACCTTTCCACAGAGATTTTGTTGGTGAATGATGCAGTGAAGCCGCAGGGGTTCAGTTCCATTTGACTCAACAACTTTTTAAATAACTCATGCTGTCAGCCCGCTGTGACATCCAACCATATTTCTAGCACCATCAGAAGTCACTCCAACTAATTTATTCCAAGGAAGAGCAAGGTCCTCTATGATGGTTGACACTTCTTTGAACAGGTCTTCTCCAGTTGTAGTACCATGAATGCTCCGCATAGCTGCTTACTCTTCTGTTATATCAAAATTGATGTTTTTACCGCGAATAAATACCAAGAGTTGCGCAGTATCAGTTATGTCAGTGGACTCGTCAGCAGCAATAGAAAACATTTCGAATTCTGCTGCTCTGTCTTTTAATTGTAAATGAAGATTTACCCCCATATTTTCCACTCGCCTTGTAATTGTCATGCGAGAAATGCTGACAGCTTCTACTGTATTCTTCTTTTCAGGACATATTTCTTCCATCACTGCTAGCAAGCACTTTTTTACACATTCGCCATCGGAAAAAGGCTTCATTACTCTACTTAAGATGTGAGCAACTCTTTAGCTGGCCCTTATCGCACTCTTTGTCTTGTCTTTTTTTGTTAAATATTCTTGTCAATCCCCCAATCTCTAGTCGTAACTTGCCAATCTTGTCTTCGCGGCTCAAACCAAGAATGCCACCATATGTGTTTATGTGTTTGGCTTCATAATGCCTTTTAGTTCTTTTAAAACAGCCACACTTTCTTTACAAATCAAACATGTTGGCTTACTATCCTAGTCCACAAAAAAGTAAAGCTCTGTCCACTTTTCTTGAAAGTTTCTACATTCAGAGTCCACTTTTCGTTTCTTAGGCTCTGCCATTTCATTCAATCACAAACGTTAAACACTACGGTACCAATCGCTTTGACATCAAAAGTACGCAACCCAAAATGATGCATCGATGATGCTCTTTGTTGCACACACAATGTGTCAAGGACACGGCTAGCTCAAGACAGTAGCGGAATTTTCCAAGAAGTAAAAATAGCTGTCTAGTTTTATCGCCATTGAAAAAAAAACAACACTTGTTTTCTTACAATACAAAAAATATTTACTATGAATATTAAAATACCAAACACAAAGATGGAATTCATTAAAGAATGAGTGAGAATCCTAAATGAAAGAGAATATTTTTTCAACATTCTAATTTTTTAATTTAAAAAGAAAAATAAATTATTTTTTTCATTTTTGTCTTTTTTTTTTTACATTTTGTTCCAATGCTTTGGCGGGCCGGTTAGAAGCACGTCGCGGGCCGGATCTGGCCCGCGGGCCGTAGTTTGGGCATCGCTGCTCTATATGCATAGTAGGGCTAAATTTAGAGTTTTACTCTATCTCGGGTGTTGACAGGCTTACCATGGCTATCACGTGGGGTTGGGATCTTGGTCAACAAGGTCCAAGTGACTATCACGTGGGATTGGGATCTTGGTCAACAAGGTCCAAGTGACGATCACGTGGGGTTGGGATCTTGATCAACAAGGTCCAAGTGAAGGTGTGTTTAGGGGTAGAGAAGGTGTGTAGGATTGGAAGTTAGTTGGGGTGCGAATAGAGTTGGAGATTGGACTTCGAGGATAGAGTTGAAGATAGGACTTTGAGGATAGAGTTGAAGATAGGACTTGGAGGATAGAGTTTAAGATAGGACTTTGAGGATAGAGTTGGAGATAGGACTTTGAGGATAGAGTTGGAGATAGGACTTTGAGGATAGAGTTGAAGATAGGACTTTGAGGATAGAGTTGAAGATAGGACTTTGAGGATAGAGTTGGAGATAGGACTTTGAGGATATAGTTGGAGATAGGACTTTGAGGATAGAGTTGAAGATAGGACTTTGATGATAGAGTTGAAGATAGGATTTTGAGGATAAGGATAGAGTTGAAGATAGGATTTTGAGGATAGAGTTAAAGATAGGACTTTGAGGATAGAGTTGAAGCTAGGACTTTGAGGATAGAGTTGAAGATAGCACTTTGAGGATATAGTTGGAGATTGGACTTCGAGGATAAAGTTGGAGATAGGACTTTGAGGATAGAGTTGGAGTTGTAACTGACTCAGTTACACCGATATAAATCGCTATAATTTCTAACTTAAGTATCGAACTTATCCGGAGAGGATAAAATGCTTAGAAACAGAAATTGTTCATTTGCCTTGCGCCTCCCTGCATCCCTACAAGCTTCGACAGGAATTATGGGTATAATGATCACGTGGTTGTCAATAGATTACAAAAATGCAAACAGAAAACAAACGAAACATTTGTATTGAAAATACAGATGAAAGGTAAAAGTTTTGTTGTTTTTTAATTACTTTTATAAAATTTAAAATGTATACACATTGCATTTTGATCGGTAGCTATGATGAGGAGGTTATTGAGAGACAGTGGCGTTGCTAGGGATTTGGGGGCCCTGGGGGTGGCTTGACTTCTTTAGGGGCCCATGCATTTTGACATTCGACATCATTACATCAGAGATGATGGCGTAATATTTAATGTAAAAACACTCATTTGGGGGCCCCTTCAAAAGGGGGCCCGGGTGGAATTTCAAATTTGGACCCCCCCCCCCCTTCCCCTCACCCTAGCTACGCCACTGGTTAGAGCGGTCAATTAACTGCGCTATCGTTCATGTGTTTGACATGTTCCTTCAGAATTGAAGAGCATCACATCCAAGCCCGAACCTCCCGCAGGACGGTAGGGAACCCCGGGGACCATCTAGACTAGCGGTTCTCAACCTTTTAAGCTCGGCGACCCCTTTTTACAATCCCCAACTCTGCCGCGACCCCCCCCCCCCCCGCACACACACACACAGCAATAGAAGAACAGACAAAATACAATCCATTTTTTCGATGATCTTTGGCGACCCCAGGCAAATCGTCAATCGACCACCAAGGGGGTCGCGACCCTCAGGTTGAGAACCCCTGGTCTAGACGACAGTTCACAGCACATACCACATGACCACGCAACCTTGCTACATCCAAAGTTCTACATCGAAATCATTGTTAGTGCCAACATGTGTCCACAGCGACAATTCACTGACATGTACACAGTACACATTACTAATAGTGCCGTTGTTGTGTGTACACTTTCAATTTTACACATATTTTGTTAACGTTTTAAAACCAATAGCGTTGTTGACTTGAAGCACTAGTTGTTTATATTTATAAATATATTTACAGATTGCAACAATTTATAATAATAGCCCGAACACACACACACACACACACACACACACATCACTTGGCTGCATTTTGACATTCGACATCATGACATGAGATAATGGCGTAATATTTAATATTAAATGTACAAAAAATTAATTCAACACTCATTTGGTGCCCCCTTCAAGTGGGGGCTTTTCTAATTCTCTCCCCCAATCCCCCACCATAACAGCGCCACTGCACACGCATATAAACAAATTTTAAAAATACACACATACTTGAACCTGAATTTCATACAATGCTTGCTTATTCAATGTAATGATCAAAACAAAATCTGCTTCGAAAGTCTTAAATTACACAAATTTTTTAAAAAGGGGTCGGTAGAGTTGCGGTTAATATGGCATCCTTTTATAGATGTACGGGTCATCGTGACATTAAGGTGTAAAAATGTATGAAAAACTAAAAGTTGCTTTTATAAAAATGTATAAAAAAAACTAAAAGTTGCTTTTATAAAATGTTTGATGTAAAACAAAATCTTAAAGAAATGAAGAATATCTGTAAGAAGTGTACAGTTTCTCCACGGCTAAAACATAAGCAGCCGTCCTGAGATCCAGTCCCAAATTGTACAGTTTGGCGGCCGCCATGATGTCCCCGGCGCTCCTCTCCATGGTCTGTTCAAGGCCTGCTTTCACAATGTCTTTTTCTGAGGCGCCTGCAGACAGACAATTTTGTTTTTTAAATTAAAGATAAGCTAAAATACAGATAATAACCTATAACACTGACTACTGTGCAAAAAATTGGACCATAATAATGTGGCTTTAATTATTCTATAAACTTGTAGCAAACGACTGACCTATACAACTGATCCAGTCTTGGGAAGACAAGGAGCGTATACATAGAGGTAATATATAGATCAGGGATGCGAAGGCGGTCTTTTTTACTATTCTAAAATCTGATTGTATAGTAGTTATACATTCCTATTTGAGCATTAAACAAGTAAAGAGGTCGAGTTTTAATGTTTGAGATGTTTGTATTTAAAGTTTATTTCCTCTCTGAAGTAGGCTGCTCTGTTGTTCGCGAGACACGTCTTCAACAAGATCGAGTCAAAACACCAATACGTCATCGATAACACAATTCTAGAGTCTAACCGCCAGTTGGGTCAAAGTTCTCCTACCATCGTTCTGTGGACGTCTATTGAGATATAAGGTGAACAAAACAGGCCTGTTACAAGATGTATTACTGAACACTAAGGTGAACAAAACAGGCCTGTTACAAGATGTATTACTGAACACTAAGGTGAACAAAACAGGCCTGTTACAAGATGTATTACTGAACACTAAGGTGAACAAAACAGGCCTGTTACAAGATGTATTACTGAACACTAAGGTGAACAAAACAGGCCTGTTACAAGATGTATTACTGAACACTAAGGTGAACAAAACAGGCCTGTTACAAGATGTATTACTGAACACTAGGGTGAACAAAACAGGCCTGTTACAAGATGTATTACTGAACACTAGGGTGAACAAAACAGGCCTCTTACAAGATGTCTTACTGAACACTAAGGTGAACAAAACAGGCCTGTTAGAAGATGTATTACTGAACACTAGGGTGAACAAAACAGGCCTGTTACAAGACGTCTTACTGAACACTAAGGTGAACAAAACAGGCCTGTTACAAGACGTCTTACTGAACACTATGGTGAACAAAACAGGCCTGTTACAAGACGTCTTACTGAACACTAGGGTGAACAAAACAGGCCTGTTACAAGACGTCTTATTGAACACTAAGGTGAACAAAACAGGCCTGTTACAAGACGTCTTACTGAACACTAAGGTGAACAAAACAGGCCTGTTAAAAGACGTCTTACTGAACACTAAGGTGAAAAAAACAGGCCTGTTAAAAGACGTCTTACTGAACACTAAGGTGAACAAAACAGGCCTGTTAAAAGACGTCTTACTGAACACTAAGGTGAACAAAACAGGCCTGTTAAAAGACGTCTTACTGAACACTAAGGTGAACAAAACAGGCCTGTTACAAGACGTCTTACTGAACACTAAGGTGAAAAAAACAGGCCTGTTAAAAGACGTCTTACTGAACACACAGGTGAAAAAAACAGACCTGTTACAAGACGTCTTACTGAACACTAAGGTGAACAAAACAGGCCTGTTACAAGACGTCTTACTGAACACTATGGTGAACAAAACAGGCCTGTTACAAGACGTCTTACTGAACACTAGGGTGAACAAAACAGGCCTGTTACAAGACGTCTTACTGAACACTAAGGTGAAAAAAACAGGCCTGTTACAAGACGTCTTACTGAACACTAAGGTGAACAAAACAGGCCTGTTACAAGACGTCTTACTGAACACTATGGTGAACAAAACAGGCCTGTTACAAGACGTCTTACTGAACACTAGGGTGAACAAAACAGGCCTGTTACAAGATGTCTTACTGAACACTAAGGTGAACAAAGCAGGCCTGTTACAAGATGTCTTACTGAACACTAGGGTGAACAAAACAGGCCTGTTACAAGATGTCTTACTGAACACTAAGGTGAACAAAACAGGCCTGTTATAAGATGTCTTACTGAACAGTAAGGTGAACAAAACAGGCTGAATACAATGAAAGTCTTACGATGATCAAGGCTATTACAAAACCTACTGTGCTGTCACGAATGTTTTTCTTTTTAAAATGTTATTTTTCCTGAGCTCCACTATGAGAAATAGTACGCTGTAGACGCCAAGAGAATACAGCTCTGGAGTGCAAGAAAATGCTTGGCTTAAGGGGATAAGGTGGCGAACGTGTTTTGGAGTAGTAGTGAATGCCTTAGAATGTATCCAACTGTACTGTACTGACATAAGACCTAACACTAATAGATACTCTACTGACCTAAGAGTACTGTACTGACCTAAGTCCTAACAGAGTACTGTATTGACCTAAGACCTGACACAGTGCAGTACTGACCTTACTTATAACAGAACACAATATTTAACATCGACAAAACAATAATTAAACTTTTCTATACAGCAACCATCAGCAGTCTAATTAACTTGGCCATCACCTGCTGGTATGGTAATACTTCACTGGCACAAAGACTTAAGACTAATTAAAAAAGCATCGTATATCACTCGAACACAGCTACCATCTCTTGAAGCGTTTTTTCGTGAATGATGCCTTTCCAAAACACTCACAATTCTTAAAGATAACCTGCACCCATTAAACCACTGTTACATCAGATCTGAACGAAGTGGTCGTCTCCTTTCCATTAGGACTAAAACAGAAAGATTTAAAAACTCCTTCATCCCACTTTCGGTCAGAGTGTTAGAAGATCATCTGTCGTCATCGAGAAGTACATAGAAGTCTTAATTTATTAAAGCTCTAGTTGTCAGTGTGTATATGTTTCATGTGTGAATGTTGTTCGTATTGGCATCTATATTGTTATTGTTACAGTAGTTACGCTGAGGTTGTCAATTGTAGTCAAACTGAATTTCCATTTGATTGCATTGATAAAAATTATCTTATCTAATACTGACCTAACTCCTATCAGAGTACTGTACTGACCTAAGACTTAACAGAGTACTGTACTGACCTATAGCCTAACAGAGTCCTGTACTAACCTAAGGTGTAACAGAGTACTGTACTGACCAAAGACCCAACAGAGTACTATACTGACCTATAGCCTAACAGAGTACTGTACTGACCCTAAACCTACTAGAGTATATTTACCTGCGATCCTGGCTTTGAATTCTTCACTTGGTGTGACGTCAATCATCTTACCTTCATTACCAACCCAGTTGTTGAGAGATTTCTGAACACTAGGGCGATAAGAAATATTATTCAAATTTTCATGATCGTTATCACAACACAAAAATTTGACTATATTAAAATCTAATGTTTGCATATTCTCTACATGCAATGCTTTGCACAAAATAACTCTGGGATTTAAGTGCATCATTCCAGCTTTAATGGTTACCAAGTATTTATTGGGACACCAAAAGCAATGTAAACATCTTGCTAACAATTGGCTTAGAAAAAGAAAAGGTATCTGTGCCACAAAGAAACTGTTGCATGATGGGTATCTTTGAGCACCTAATACATGAGTTCCTAACACTGTTCCACTTTTGAAGTCCACATATCTCCTTTGTTTATCTCACATCAAGACTACAACCCAACTGTACAGTTAGCCCTTTGAAAAAAGAACAAATGAAAGTCTGAATAAGAATGTCTACATTCCAACATCTATTTTTATATGTCTGACCATTAAAGTGGTTCTTAAACAATTAAAAAAAAAACATTTACTTTCTTTTCATCGGAGGAGCGGTGGCTAAGTGGTAAAGCACTTGGTTGCTGCACCGGGGGGTCGCGGGTTCGAATCCTGGAGAAGACTGGGATTTTTAATTTCGGGATCCTTGGGCACCTTTCCACCCAGCTCTAATGAGTACCTGACATTATTTTGGTAAAAGTAAAGACGGTTGGTCGTTGTGCTGGCCATATTAAACCCTCGTTAACCGTGGGCCACAGAAACAGGTGACCTTTACATCATCTGCCCAATAGATTGCAATATATGAAAGGTACAACTTTTTTTTTTGTTTTTATCAGAAATGCATTTTTTTTTAAATTAGTTGGTCATTTAAAAAAATAATCTATTGTGGCAGGACGCGGAAAGATCATGAGGCCTAGTTTTGAAATAAACTTGTTTACAGAGAGAATTGGACTAGAATGACGTCATCGCTTTTAGACATTAGTGCCTCTTTCTCCAGTTGCTAATGAAGTGGCTAGGAAGATTCTGATGACGTCAAAAACGTCTTTGGAAGTCAAGAAAAACAAAGTAACATAGCTTCACTTTCTGTCTTTCGCTCATTTTTCTTGGGGGAGCTACCACCTAGTACCAAGCGAGTCCCCAGGTGGCAGATAGGGGAAGGACCCTTAGATATAAGGCTTATCTGTGAATACCAAATAAACAGCCGCAGATCAGCTGGTTTGAAGTCATGGAGGATGAGGTGGAGTATTTCAGTGGTTCGAGTATTTACTAACAACATCTAAGAAATCCAGAGAAATGATTGTAAAAAGAGAGTATAAGGCACTCTAACTCTAAACCCGAGTAGATGAAGCTCGCTGGCTAGGGATAGCAGTTCATCTAGGGGAGACAACTCCGAAAATAAACACCTGCTGCCTTGCAGATGATCTTGGATGATCAAAGGCTATGGGAGCACACCCAGAAAGAAAAGCAGGCTGAAGTCGGAGTCAATGGGCCTCCTGGCGCATAACACATTGACACGCAACTTCATCTATGTTGAAGAAGAATCTAATTTGTCATTGCAAGTCGTGAAAAGTGTAAAGAAATGTGTACTACTTAACTTTGACATTTACTTGACATTAACAGCAAGGAAACAGTTCTTCACTGAATTAGAAGGCAATGAAAAAGCAGACATACTGGCCAAAGATGGAAGAATGAACAAACAAATGAAAATCCTTCTCTACCCAGAAGAATAATGATGAAAATAATAGAGTGTAGTAGAATAAATGAGAATTGGACCAGCTCACATCCCAATTACAAGAAAAAGGACGCCTATTAAAAGCTATCTCGACATGACCAACGCGTAATTTTTCGACTCAGAACCGGACACAACAGAATGAGACAACAAATGTTCCGGAAGCTTAAAGTCGGGACGAACAAAACCTGCCCTTGTGGAGCATCACCAGAGAATGCTGACCATGTCCTTCAAAGCTGCATACTATATTAAGAGGCCCGAACAAGACTCTGGCCCCAAAACTTTGATATAGAACAAAAACTATTCGGAGAACTGCCTGATCAGGAAACCACTGTGCGGTTCATCTCAGATATAGGATTACTGATCTGAACCCAACGACATGTAAAATGAGAACGAAGAAAAAGAAGAACTTGAGGGGGAGGGGTAGTGCTATAACGTAAGGGGATAGGTTTGTACCTCTGAAGCAGGTGGTAGTTGGCGTCTCTCTCATATTTAAAAGTCAGTCGACCAAAGCTGACGTGGTTCAGGTTCTTGAGATATTCGAAGTACGACACAGTGACCCCACCAGCGTTGATGTATAGGTCAGGGATGACCAGCACCTTACGGTCAATCAGAATGGCGTCTGCAGCTGGAGTGATCGGTCCATTGGCGCCTTCTGCTATGATTTTAGCCTTTAGAGCAGAATAAATGTATTAAGTGATTAAGATATAGAAGCACTTAATCGATCAACGGGCAGCTTGTTATTAACAGATACACATATTGATAAATGATTGCCGGCATATGCAGTTGCTGCAGCTATTTATTTAAACAAGGTTAAACATCAGTATAGCAAATATAAGGTAATAATATATCGGTGAATTACTTGACCGATTAACAAAAAGACTGAATGAGTGATTGACTTGATGACTGATGAGTGATTGACTGATTGACTTAATGCTCAATTGACGGAGTAATTGGCTGAATGACTGATTAAGTTATTAAGAGATTGCCTGATTAGGTGGTTGACTGATGATTTAGCGGGCGATTAACTTAATGACCTGGTGAGTGATTGATATAATGATTCAGCGACTGTATGATTTACTGATTGACTGACTGGCTGTTCACTACAATCGGAGACTTACTTTGATGAGAGGAGCTATTTCAGCTGTTATTTGTTTCTCTGTAGCCGCTGGAATCAGAAGGTCACAGTCTTGGGTCAACAAGTTTCCCTCGTAGGGCTCGGCCTCAGGATACCCCGAGATGCTGCCCGTTTTCATCTTGTACTCGTTCAGTTGGACGGGGTCGATGCCCTCCTTCTTGTACAGGCTGGCATCACGGTCGGCTACGCCTATCAACAAGGATCCCGCTTTGTTGAGATAGCGGGCCGCGTGATACCCAACATTACCAAAGCCCTGTCGAAAAGATTAAAAATTATCAATATAGGCACAATTAAGGTATGGTCTACTTACGATAAAATAAGGTAAGATAGAATAAGATAAGATAAAATATGGTAAGATAAAATAAGATAAGATAAGATAAAATAAGATAAGATAAGATAAGATAAAATAAGATAAGATAAAATAAGGTAATATAAAATAAGATAAAATAAAATAAGATAAAATAAAATAAGATAGTATAAAATAAGGTATACATACATTCCTTGGTTTTACACGTTTCGGATGTTCCTTCAGAATTGAAGATTATTACATTCTTGCCCAAACCTCTTGGGTTCGAATCTTGCCTGACGCCATTCCTCGACGTCCTGTGAGTGGTCTAGGCTAGGGTACACAGTCTTCAATTCTGAAGGAACATTCGAACAGCTAAAACATAAATAGGTCAGTTTCCTACCAAGGACCATGATATTGACATGCTTTCTCTCTCTCACTCTCTCTCTCTCTCTCTCTCTCTCTCCCTCTCTTAAATTTCAAACGAAGCAATACATAAGTACATACATAATACAAAAGTAAATGCTTCTGGGTAATACCTGAACGATAAAGTCCTTCTGGTGGAATCCTGGGGTCAGACCAATACTGTCCATGTAGTCAGCATTCATAATAAAGTTTTTGATCCCATAGAAGATGCCTTGACCTGTCGCAGACACTCGGCCGTGTATTCCTCCCTGGTCAAAGACAACACATGGATCAATGAAAACATTCCAGGAGGCAAGTGTTGGTATTTGGTTTTTTCCTTCTTCATTCTTCGCAGTCTCCTGTGTTTGTGGCATGAGTTAGTGTTTCTACTCTGAGGCATGAGTTAGTGTTTCTACTCTGAGGCATCAGTTAGTGTTTCTACTCTGAGGCATCAGTTAGTGTTTCTACTCTGAGTCATCAGTTAGTGTTTCTACTCTGAGGCATAAGTTAGTGTTTCTACTCTGAGGCATGAGTTAGTGTTTCTACTCTGAGGCATGAGTTAGTGTTTCTACTCTGAGGCATGAGTTAGTGTTTCTACTCTGGGGCATAAGTTAGTGTTTCTACTCTGAGGCATCAGTTAGTGTTTCTACTCTGAGGCATGAGTTAGTGTTTCTACTCTGAGGCATAAGTTAGTGTTTCTACTCTGAGGCATGAGTTAGTGTTTCTACTCTGAGGCATCAGTTAGTGTTTCTACTCTGAGGCATAAGTTAGTGTTTCTACTCTGAGGCATGAGTTAGTGTTTCTACTCTGAGGCATCAGTAAGTGTTTCTACTCTGAGGCATAAGTTAGTGTTTCTACTCTGAGGCATCAGTTAGTGTTTCTACTCTGAGGCATGAGTTAGTGTTTCTACTCTGAGGCATCAGTTAGTGTTTCTACTCTGAGGCATCAGTTAGTGTTTCTACTCTGAGGCATCAGTGTTTCTACTCTGAGGCATCAGTGTTTCTACTCTGAGGCATCAGTTAGTGTTTCTACTCTGAGGCATCAGTTAGTGTTTCTACTCTGAGGCATCAGTGTTTCTACTCTGAGGCATCAGTGTTTCTACTCTGAGGCATAAGTTAGTGTTTCTACTCTGAGGCATAAGTTAGTGTTTCTACTCTGAGGCATCAGTTAGTGTTTCTACTCTGAGGCATAAGTTAGTGTTTCTACTCTGAGGCATCAGTTAGTGTTTCTACTCTGAGGCATAAGTTAGTGTTTCTACTCTGAGGCATGAGTTAGTGTTTCTACTCTGAGGCATAAGTTAGTGTTTCTACTCTGAGGCATGAGTTAGTGTTTCTACTCTGAGGCATAAGTTAGTGTTTCTACTCTGAGGCATGAGTTAGTGTTTCTACTCTGAGGCATCAGTTAGTGTTTCTACTCTGAGGCATAAGTTAGTGTTTCTACTCTGAGGCATGAGTTAGTGTTTCTACTCTGAGGCATGAGTTAGTGTTTCTACTCTGAGGCATCAGTTAGTGTTTCTACTCTGAGGCATAAGTTAGTGTTTCTACTCTAAGGCATGAGTTAGTGTTTCTACTCTGAGGCATCAGTGTTTCTACTCTGAGGCATAAGTTAGTGTTTCTACTCTGAGGCATGAGTTAGTGTTTCTACTCTGAGGCATCAGTTAGTGTTTCTACTCTGAGGCATGAGTTAGTGTTTCTACTCTGAGGCATAAGTTAGTGTTTCTACTCTGAGGCATGAGTTAGTGTTTCTACTCTGAGGCATGAGTTAGTGTTTCTACTCTGAGGCATCAGTGTTTCTACTCTGAGGCATCAGTTAGTGTTTCTACTCTGAGGCATCAGTTAGTGTTTCTACTCTGAGGCATCAGTTAGTGTTTCTACTCTGAGGCATGAGTTAGTGTTTCTACTCTGAGGCATGAGTTAGTGTTTCTACTCTGAGGCATAAGTTAGTGTTTCTACTCTGAGGCATGAGTTAGTGTTTCTACTCTGAGGCATCAGTTAGTGTTTCTACTCTGAGGCATGAGTTAGTGTTTCTACTCTGAGGTATCAGTTAGTGTTTCTTCTTCTGGCTGACTGACGTCAGCACGTTTTCAGTCGACTCTTGGCGTTTTTTTTTTCCCCGTTTCCAGTCCTGGATTTTCTTGAAAGCCTTGTGAACAACTGAACAAGAGATGCATGCGTCAATGAAGTTGGCCCTAAGGTCTCAGAACAACAACCTCGATAAAGGATGAAAGTACCGGGACACCATCGTCACAGCTTGGAGGGAGAGACGATGTTACCAACTGAAATATAGATGACGTTTTTTCATCATTTATTTCAATATCCTACAGTAATGACGTAAAGATTGTTGAAATCACCATGGCTTGGCAAACGTCTGAGAAGAGCCTGTGTTTTTTTACGCTATAGCTTCTCAAATATCTGGTCATCTTACATACATGTATGTTACAAAGTGGATATTTTGGGTGGCTTTCGGGACAATTTAGGCCATGTCGTGCCCAAAATCCAGGAGATATTTAAGTTAAGGAGAGAAAGTGATGGCAAAGAGGAGCGCAAATAAACATGTTTTCAGACCATTTGAACGGAAAATGTGTGTATATTTCTCTTTAGGAGTTACATTCATTTTGGTTTTAAAATAGGTGTGTTTAAATCTGATTAAATTTTGACATATTTTTGTAGTTGGACTAGAAGTTTAAAGCTACAACCCAACTACTGAATATCAACAGCTCTAAAGTCCTCTTTCAAAGCCAGTCGCCCCTCCCAGCATCCTACTGTACAGTACAGTGTATGTATTGTTCAATCTACGGTATGTCAGTACAGTGTATGTATTGTTCAATCTACGGTATGTCAGTACAGTGTATGTATTGTTCAATCTACGGTATGTCAGTACAGTGTATGTATTGTTCAATCTACGGTATGTCAGTACAGTGTATGTATTGTTCAATCTACGGTATGTCAGTACAGTGTATGTATTGTTCAATCTACGGTATGTCAGTACAGTGTATGTATTGTTCAATCTACGGTATGTCAGTACAGTGTATGTATTGTTCAAGCTACAGTTTATTGTTTTATCCAGTCAATGCTATCATTTATATGGTATTAATTAAAATATTTCTTCATTAAAGAAAAATGTGTGTACCGTGGCAGTCATTTAGCACTAACAAGGGAGAAAAATCCGAACGCTCTGACCTCCTTAAAAGGAACATTTTCGCTTCTAAGATTATGCATATTATACGTATTTGTTTACTCTGAACACGATGTTTTTATACTGACCACTGTCCACTCACCTGGGTGATCGGCTTTCCCGTGACACAGGCTCGGGCATTTATGTCTCTGTAGCCGATGGTCGTAGCGTAGGTGTCGGCTATCCAGCTCATTTCCCTCTGAGTAGTGCCCATGTCAGGGGCGGGAACGTCAATGGAAGGGCCGATGAACCCTTTCTTAGCTAATTCTAAGGTCAGAGTCCGCGTGATCTTCTCCAGTTCGTTTCCTGGTGGACAAGAGAAGAAAAAACAGTGTAGACAGAGAGACTCTCTCTCTCTCTCTCCTTCTCTCTGTCTCTCGGTCTCTCTTTATTTCTTGCTCAATTCCTATCTCTCTCTTTCCGCGCTATCTCTCCCAATCGCTGCTACTCTTTAATTCTCTAATACCCTTTCTCACTCTCGTTCACCTTTTTCATCTCTTTTTTCTCCATCTCTCTCTCTCTGTTTTTCTTTCTCTTTTTACTCCACTCTCTCTCTCTCTCTATCTCTCTTTATCTATCCCTCTAGCATTCTTATCTTCTTATCTTATATAATACAGACTTTACTACGTCCTACGCGTAATGCATCTAGTCATGCATCTAGTCATGCATGTCGACCAATGACTTAAATTCTACCAAGTCACTGGTTTTCCTGGCTGACTCAGGCAGCCCATTCCATTGTCTCTATACACTCTTTCTGCCTCGCCTTCTCTGTTTCTTACGTTCTCTCTGTCTCTCACTCTTTTTCTCTCTCGGGTTATCCCCCCCCTCTCTCTTCCTCAATTTGCGCCTTAGGCGTGGCCTTTTTCTTCTGCGACAATAAAAAAAATACAAAAGAGTGAGGCGAAGTTGCTATAAAAAATGTAGCCGCTATATAAGTAATTTTGTTTTAAAAGTTTTTGCTTATGAAAATCAAATTAAGAGAAAACAAGATTACAAAGACAGTTTGTGTGGAAACACAAACTCAAAATCGGCCCCCCGAAGTGGTCCACCCAGGCAGGCTTCAATATTTTCAGAAAGAACATCCAAATGAAATTATATCAAAGACAAATGAGAGATAAGAATGGAGAAAGAAGGTTGACAGATCTTGTGTAGTGCCTCAACGGTACAGCAGATCAAAAGATAGGTGCAAGTGAATGCAAAGTTAGATGTGAACCTGGCCTAACTAGTTCCCCTTTCAGACCTTGTGGTCTATAGGGCAGATGATGTAAAGTTCATCTGTTTTTGTGGCCTACGGTTAACGAGGGTGTCATGTAGCCAGCACAACGACCAACCGCCTTTACTTTTCCCCAACTAATATCAGGTACCCATTGGAGCTGGGTGGACTCAGAGGCGCCTAAGGATTCCGAAGTTGAAAATCCCAGTCTTCACCACGATTCGAACCCGGGGCCCCCGTTCGAAAGCCAAGCGCTTTACCGCTCAGCTACCACGCCTCTCCAGACCTAACTGAAGTCTTATAATTGATGTAATTGTTTTGAAAAGGCTCAGTCTCTTATTCAAATGCTCAAAAGTAATAAACGTGAGGTTGTTTGTTTCCCCTTTAGATATTTTACGAAAATGATGTTTACAAGATTACTATTCGTTTTAATTTAGGTCTAACTTATAATGCATACTAATTAGCTTTTTCTCTTTAAAAAACTGCTTGCATAACTGATTTTTCGCTTTCAGAAAAAAAAAAGTAGCCGTTGCATCAGAACTTTCAATGGTCTAAAATATTTTGATGTCGGATTTTCATTATCTTTTCTAGTTTACGAGATCTAAACGGGACGGACGGACAGACGGACAGATATTTCGCACAAAACTAATAGCGTCTTTTCCCCTTTCGGGGGCCGCTAAAAATTAAGCTTACGCCTACTACTTACGGGAAACTCAAACCAAAAATATTAATTATTTAGTTTTGAAAGCAACCAGCAATATTACTTAACATTTCAATTATATAAATTGTAATTAGGCCTATTTCAATTATAATTGTTTTACTGACGGGAGTGCATTTTACGTTCAATTTTAGCATCTCTACTTACGAGAGTACTTATTAGGGTCAATTTTAGCATCTCTACTTACGAGAGTACTTATTAGGGTCAATTTTAGCATTTCTACTTACGAGAGTACTTATTAGGGTCAATTTTAGCATCTCTACTTACGAGAGTACTTCTTAGGGTAAATTTTAGCATTTCTACGTACGAGAGTACTTCTTGGAGTAAATATTAGCATCTCTACTTACGAGAGTACTTCTTGGGGTAAATTTTAGCATCTCTACTTACGAGAGTATTTCTTAGGGTAAATTTTAGCATTTCTACGTACGAGAGTACTTCTTGGAGTATATATTAGCATCTCTACTTACGAGAGTACTTCTTGGGGTAAATTTTAGCATCTCTACGTACGAGAGTACTTCTTGGGGTAAATTTTAGCATCTCTACTTACGAGAGTACTTCTTGGGATCAATTTTAGCATCTCTACTCACGAGAGTACTTCTTGGGATCAATTTTAGCATCTCTACTTACAAGAGTACTTCTTGGGATCAATTTTAGCATCTCTACTTACGAGAGTACTTCTTGGGATCAATTTTAGCATCTCTACTTACGAGAGTACTTCTTGGGATCAATTTTAGCATATCTACTTACGAGAGTACTTCTTGGGATCAATTTTAGCATCTCTACTTACGAGAGTACTTCTTGGGGTAAATTTTAGCATCTCTACTTACGAGAGTACTTCTTGGGATCAATTTTAGCATATCTACTTACGAGAGTACTTCTTGGGGTAAATTTTAGCATCTCTACTTACGAGAGTAATTCTTGGGGTACATTTTAGCATCTCTACTTACGAGAGTAATTCTTTGGGTACATTTTAGCATCTCTACTTACGAGAGTACTTCTTGGGTTCAATTTTTGCATCTCTACTTACGAGAATACTTCTTGGGGTCAATTTTAACTCCAGCTTTAGCTCCGCCGAAAGGAACGTTGACCACAGCGCACTTATAGGTCATCAGAGCAGCTAAAGCTGTCACTTCGTCCACGTCCACATCGGGGCTGAAATGGTCAATGAAAAAAAACAACAACTGAAAATAACAAATGTTTTGAAAACTATCTTATGCAGACGACAGCCTCGTTTTCAAATCAGAGGTCATGGTCAACATTGACTTCCTGTGATATTAGTTTGTATTGCTTGATACAGACGACAACTGTTTGACTTGATTCAGTGAGTTCCAAGTTCCAAGCCAAGCCGAGGTGGATTTTCTTGAAGTCTTTTTTTTTTTTGTGTACTTGCTCTATGTCTCTTCTTTTTTACAAAGCTTGTGTCAACTCACTCTGTCTGTCTGTCTGTCTGGTAAAAAATGTGAACACTTTATTTCTCCCACACGGTCACAACAATTTTCGGCAATTATTTATTGTACCTAAAAAAAAAAAAAGAATCAATCTAATAATCAACCAATTAGTCCATTAATTATTAGTAACCAAATATATTGTTTGATATCGAAGAAGGGAAATAAATTCTACACTAGATATATGATTTTAAATGTGGATAAGCTTTGTTTTTATTTCTGTATTTTAATGTTTTTACCCCCCCCCCCATCTATCAAGAGAACGTGTACATAAAGGCCAATATGATATTTTTGCACTACACAGGGCCGAATTTCCAACAGTACAGATAGGGCCGGATTTCCAACAGTACAGATAGGGCCGAATTTCCAACAGTACAGATAGGGCCGAATTTCCAACAGTACAGATAGGGCCCGATTTCTGACATTACAGACAATGCAGCGGCCGGGCATCCGATTCTGGCACCCCAAAAATGACATCGTCGTTATTGTAATATAATTTAATATATAATATTATTATTATTGTTCAGTAAATCTTGCCCAAGACATACTTGAATCGAATGCCTCCTTTGCTGGGCGTCCTATGCTGTTTATGCTGCGCCCTGAACGCCTTGATTATCTCTGTGGTGCCGTTGTCCCTCTTGATGGGGAAGTTCAGGGTCAGAAGATGAGAGCAAGACCTGATACTAGTCAGGATACCCTTGATCAGGTTTCTCTTCTGAGTTAAGGTTAAATTCGGGTTTAACTGTTGCCTGATTGGGTTTTAAAAAAAAAAATTAAAAAAGGTTAGAAACAATGATTTCCAAACGTAACTTTTTATTTTGACCATTTATGTTGTTGTAATGTACTGATAAACCCAGTGATCTGTGATCTGTGCTGCTGACAGAGGCGTAGTGAAAGCCCAACTCTATATACTCTGGCTGGCTACAATACTGTGAAGATATGAAGGCTGAGCTGGTTCGGTCATATTGTTAAGACTCCTCGTCAAAAGTCATCTTTCAAGGTCCAGTGGAGGGAGCACGAAGAAAGGGTCGTCCGAAGAAAAGTTGACTGGACAACGTAAAAGAATGGACCAGCCTCTCTCTTGATATCTTGCTAAG
Source organism: Biomphalaria glabrata (assembly GCF_947242115.1). Taxonomy (NCBI): domain Eukaryota; kingdom Metazoa; phylum Mollusca; class Gastropoda; family Planorbidae; genus Biomphalaria; species Biomphalaria glabrata. Next base: position 5,324,312 of record NC_074722.1, on the reverse strand, counting down.
AACAACAGCTGACCGGAAAAGGTGGCGGAATTTTGTTACGCGAACTGTCACAACACCCCTACGAGCCAATGAACAGATATTGCTTCCTATAAATATGTATTAAAAAATTAAGAAGAATAAAGTTAGCATTTACACAGACATGTGTTTGTTATTGTGTACTAGTATACTGGTCTCTACTATTAGAGCAATCACGTCAGAAATATTTCTTGTATGTACTGTTATACTCAATACCTGTGAGTGCACAACCATATTCTGCCCATGATGTGAACCTGGCCTAACTTATGTCCTAACATTTCCTTAAAAAAAAATGTCCTTTAGTTGAGTGTATTTTAGCTATATGGTAGCGGTGTAGTTCACGCGATAATATGAAAAAAATACTGATTAATTGTTGTTTTAAATTATGTTCCACTTATATGCGTAGTAATTTTTTTTTCTTTAACGGACGGACGGACAGACATTCCACACAAAACTAATGGTGTCTTTTACCCTTTCGGGGGCGGCTAAAAAACAACAAATTGCTGGATGGTGTTAGAATTCATACTATACATACAATATTGTAGTAAAGGGAAATAAACATTGTTATAAAAGCTACGTGCTTATTAAATAATCGTCAGATTGTATCTCGAGCCAAAACGTCCTCTGCGCCAAAACGTCAAGTACCGATAGCATTCCCTGCCTTCTTGCATTGATTAGGTCTAGGAATTCCAAATCTTCATCTCTGAAGGAATACATGAAACGTTAAATCTAAAACTATAAAAAAGAAAACAATAAATGTGTTGTATAGTAGCATGTAGTTCCCCTTCTAGACTGTATGGCGGTCAATGCAAATGGTGTAAATGTCATCTGTTTCCGTGGACCACGGTTAACGACTGTGTTATCTGGCCAGCACAACGACCGACCGCCCTTACCTTTCCCCCAACTAATGTCAGTTACCCATTAGAGTTGGGTGGACACAGAGGCGCCAAATAAAAAAATCCCCGTCCACCAGGATTCAAACCCGGTACCTCCAGTTCGGAAGCCAAGCGCCTTACCTCTCAGCCACCGCGCTTCCAATACTAATTTGCACTGTTCCATTATTAATAAAAATGTACTGTTGTATTCTAACATGTAGGCCTACTGTTCTAATGTTTGATATAATATACTATTATATTGGATACTAGCTTGTACTTCTCTAATGTTTGCTCAAATGTAATTTTCTATTGGATACTAACGTGTACTGTTCTATAAGTCTCTCCTCCAGCAGAGCCGCAGCCTTGTCGAAGAATCTATCAATCTGCTTAGTGAAAGGGAGGTTCTCTTCCCCTACCACAGAGGTCCCTGGTTTTATAGGCTTACTGGAGCTAGCTCTGTTCGCAGGCGTCGTACACAGCGGCATCCGTTGACCCAGATTCATGTTGTGCAGGAGAAGCCATCCAGAGTCACTGCCCCAGGAATCCACGCTGCAACATCTGCCAGAAACAGGGAGTAAACATCGCGGAAGTGCCACACCTCGGTGGAAGAGCCTGGGTCTGAGTCTAAAAGAAAAGGCGTAGGTATTCAGCAGCCAACACGCTTGACTCAACTCCAGGAGTTGGAGGCCTCTGAGCTGTGCCAGGAAATGAACGCTTTTAGCGAGAAGTTTTGAACCGGACGTCATCAGATATGCGGTAAACATGAAAGAAATGATTCTTCTTGCTTTAAACTAACTACTCTTATGACACAATCATATTAACACTTCTAGAGTCATACCAAGTTTCTTTACAGTTACTTTTGTAATTTGTGTTTGCGATGTCAACCTAGATTTTGATAGGATGTATTAAACTTAAGAGCACTAATTCTAGATCTAGATTTTGATACATAGATATCTAGATCTAAATCTAGATCTTGAATAATCATATACAGATCTAGACCTAGATCTAAGTCTAAATTTCTAGTCCAATCAATGTAATCTAGATCTAACATATTGTTTAACTAAATCTAATATTAGTACACTTGAAATTTCTTCAGCTAGATCTAGATCTAGATTGTAGATCTAGATCTAGAAGTCATATAGTCTAGATTACAGGTCTAGTCTAGATTTAGATCTAATTCAAGATAAAGTTGAAAAGTAAAGAATGAAAGTTTAAATAAAATATAGAACTAGTTCTAGGCCTTAATAAATAATCTTTTTCAAATTAAGTTGATACATTTTCATGAGTTAGTTATGTAGCCTATGTTTTGCAATTTCCTTTCCGAGAATTTCTTTCGCCAACTCAGAATCCATCACAATTTTGTGTTGTATTTTATTGTTCATCTCTTTCTCTTTCCGGTGCACACACATTTGTTCAAAGTGCTTATTGCGTCATTCTTTTCTATGGTGGTTTTGCGTTAATCTTATCTTATATAATACAGACGTTACTTTAAAAAAAAAAGATGATTACGTCCTACGCGTCATGCATTCAGTCATGCATATTAACCAATGACCTGAATTCTGCCAAGTCACTGGTTTTCCTGGCTAGCTCAGGCAACCCATTCCATGCTCTAATAGCACTAATTAACTTTAAATAGCCCGCCAGCGGACAACAGCTTTGTCTGCATGAGATACGAAAAAATATGCAGGTCGCACTTGGGTTTGCGTAGTCATGTGAAAAAAACTGCACTCATCCTTAATCTTCGGAATCGAAGATTTAGCCATTAGCTGAAAAAGGATAGACAGACAGAGAAAGTGAAGGGAAGACAATATCAGACTGGACGGCCCCGAAATGGAAGGAAAATGACAATAGAGGAATAGAGGAAGACGGTCGACAGATCAAGTGTGGTGCCCCAACTATTTAACAGTTCAAGGGATTGGTGAAGAGGTGGTGGTGATCTAATGATTCAATAATAAAAGAAAATTAGGAAAAAATCACCGATTTAAAAATGTATTAAAAAAAACATAGGATTATAAAATGGCTTGTGAAATGGATAGTTCTTATTTTATATGCTAGAAAAAATTGTACAAGTATTCCTTCTTCCCTAGTGCCATTAGAGCATGGAATGGGTTGCCTGAATCAGCCAGAAAAAACAAAGATATGCACGACTAGATTGTCACACGGGTATGCATATGACGTAATTATATTCTTATATGAATGAACGTCTGAAATTTATAAGGTAATTATTAGCTGAAGAAAAAGAAAATATTATTTAATGTAGGCTACATCGACATTTTGAATGTGTGTGTGTGTGTGTGTGTGTGATTTGTGAAACCAAAGGTCATTCGGCATCATTGGTAAACAAAAAGATCACCAAGGCAACAGGAGCATACGATCCTCTGTGGCTTGTCCATTCACCCATTGAATAGCTACGTCACAACACTGTGCATCTGAACACTAGAATGAGGGGATCGCGCCATTCAGCGTCTTTCAATATACTCCTATCCGCTATCTCTGACAGCTAAAAAATCTTCGGGGCTTGCAATGACCTTCCTTCAGGGAACAGAACCAGGAAAAAGAAGAAGAGGCAGACAGAGAAAGCGATGGCAGGACAACTTAAAAGAATGGACGGGCCTGCCACTGAAAGAGGTTCTAACTAAGGCATAAAACAGAGAGGAATGGAGAAGGACGGTCGACGAACCTTGGATGGTGCCCCAACGGTCCAACAGACTAAGGGATAGGTAAATGGTAAGGTAATCTCTGACACTTTTCTCATCCAATTATCTAGTCGTTGATTTATCACGCTCATTGATACTGCGCTTTGTTATTTTATTTGTAACATTACTTGCTTTGTTTTACAAAGGATTTTTTCCAAGATTAATGTAGACTGCAGTATTTTACGTGGATATTCTGGCCCAGCTTTGACCTACATATTTTGCCACAATCTATGCAGACAAAGCATTGTCTGACATAAAGTATGTTAATTAATATTCTCTCCTTCCGCCAATAGTCGTTCTTGTTAGTCGCGAAATAGATCAATCACTTGATGATCATATTAGAGATCGATCACTTGATGATCATATTAGAGATCGATCACTTGATGATCATATTAGAGATCGATCTCTTGATGATCATATAATAGATCGATCACTTGATGATCATATTAGAGATCGATCACTTGATGATCATATTAGAGATCGATGACTTGATGATCATATTAGAAATCGATCACTTGATGATCATATTAGAGATCGATCACTTGATGATCATATTAGAGATCGATCAATTGATGATCATATTAGAGATCGATCACTTGATCATCATATTAGAGATCGAACACTTGATGATCATATTAGAGATCGATCAATTGATGATCATATTAGAGATCGATCACTTGATCATCATATTAGAGATCGAACACTTGATGATCACGTAATAGATCGATTAGTTGATGATCACGAAATAGATCGATCACTTGATGATCACGAAATAGATCGATCACTTGATCATATAAAAGATCACTTGATGATGGCGTAATAGATCAATCACTAGATGATGACGTAATTGATTGATCACTTGATAATCATGTCTTAGATCACGTAATAGATCGATCACTTGTTGATCACGTATTAGATCGATCACTTGATGATCAGTTCATAGATACTTGCTACTTGATCTCTTGACGAAAATTAAACTAGGAAAAGTAATGATAATTTTTAAAAGAAAATATCCCCTTTTTTCATCTTTTTAGATGCGTAAAATATTTAAGACTTCCAAAACTGTTCAGCACTGTTTGTAAACAAAGTAGCTAGGGCAACTAACGCACCGATATCCTTAGCATTGAATGCAAGAGCTTTCGCTAACTTTGTTTTGGTGTATAAAATACTTCAACTTTCTACATTTAGAACCAAAAAAAGTAATGCTGCTAATAAAATAACAGGACAGCTCGAACGTGATACTGGCAGCAACTAGATCTAATTGGATGTGATATGAGATGAATGTGGCAGACATGAGATTACACTGTGAGATTCTCTGTGGCTTGTCTTTGGTCGCGTGGGCCATTGCAGGCGTGATAGACAGCCAGATGACTTCCGGGCTGGCCTCGGAGCCGGGTGAAAGATTGGTACGTTGATTTTTAGGTTTTGGTTTAGTTTGTACTGCACTTGATTAAATTTGGTTGACTAGATAGCTCATCGGTCAATGGTTTGTTCCCCCTTCCCCCCTTTTTTCCAACACCCAAACCCGATGCCGCGGCAAACCCAATTTAACTTCCTGGGTCTCTCTCTTGAGTCTGTGTGTTAGTAACTCAGGCCATAGTGATTTGTAATTTGTGTTTGCGATGTCAACCTAGATTTTGATAGGATGTATTAAACTTAAGAGCACTAATTCTAGATCTAGATTTTGATACATAGATATCTAGATCTAAATCTAGATCTTGAATAATCATATACAGATCTAGACCTAGATCTAAGTCTAAATTTCTAGTCCAATCAATGTAATCTAGATCTAACATATTGTTTAACTAAATCTAATATTAGTACACTTGAAATTTCTTCAGCTAGATCTAGATCTAGATTGTAGATCTAGATCTAGAAGTCATATAGTCTAGATTACAGGTCTAGTCTAGATTTAGATCTAATTCAAGATAAAGTTGAAAAGTAAAGAATGAAAGTTTAAATAAAATATAGAACTAGTTCTAGGCCTTAATAAATAATCTTTTTCAAATTAAGTTGATACATTTTCATGAGTTAGTTATGTAGCCTATGTTTTGCAATTTCCTTTCCGAGAATTTCTTTCGCCAACTCAGAATCCATCACAATTTTGTGTTGTATTTTATTGTTCATCTCTTTCTCTTTCCGGTGCACACACATTTGTTCAAAGTGCTTATTGCGTCATTCTTTTCTATGGTGGTTTTGCGTTAATCTTATCTTATATAATACAGACGTTACTTTAAAAAAAAAAGATGATTACGTCCTACGCGTCATGCATTCAGTCATGCATATTAACCAATGACCTGAATTCTGCCAAGTCACTGGTTTTCCTGGCTAGCTCAGGCAACCCATTCCATGCTCTAATAGCACTAATTAACTTTAAATAGCCCGCCAGCGGACAACAGCTTTGTCTGCATGAGATACGAAAAAATATGCAGGTCGCACTTGGGTTTGCGTAGTCATGTGAAAAAAACTGCACTCATCCTTAATCTTCGGAATCGAAGATTTAGCCATTAGCTGAAAAAGGATAGACAGACAGAGAAAGTGAAGGGAAGACAATATCAGACTGGACGGCCCCGAAATGGAAGGAAAATGACAATAGAGGAATAGAGGAAGACGGTCGACAGATCAAGTGTGGTGCCCCAACTATTTAACAGTTCAAGGGATTGGTGAAGAGGTGGTGGTGATCTAATGATTCAATAATAAAAGAAAATTAGGAAAAAATCACCGATTTAAAAATGTATTAAAAAAAACATAGGATTATAAAATGGCTTGTGAAATGGATAGTTCTTATTTTATATGCTAGAAAAAATTGTACAAGTATTCCTTCTTCCCTAGTGCCATTAGAGCATGGAATGGGTTGCCTGAATCAGCCAGAAAAAACAAAGATATGCACGACTAGATTGTCACACGGGTATGCATATGACGTAATTATATTCTTATATGAATGAACGTCTGAAATTTATAAGGTAATTATTAGCTGAAGAAAAAGAAAATATTATTTAATGTAGGCTACATCGACATTTTGAATGTGTGTGTGTGTGTGTGTGTGTGATTTGTGAAACCAAAGGTCATTCGGCATCATTGGTAAACAAAAAGATCACCAAGGCAACAGGAGCATACGATCCTCTGTGGCTTGTCCATTCACCCATTGAATAGCTACGTCACAACACTGTGCATCTGAACACTAGAATGAGGGGATCGCGCCATTCAGCGTCTTTCAATATACTCCTATCCGCTATCTCTGACAGCTAAAAAATCTTCGGGGCTTGCAATGACCTTCCTTCAGGGAACAGAACCAGGAAAAAGAAGAAGAGGCAGACAGAGAAAGCGATGGCAGGACAACTTAAAAGAATGGACGGGCCTGCCACTGAAAGAGGTTCTAACTAAGGCATAAAACAGAGAGGAATGGAGAAGGACGGTCGACGAACCTTGGATGGTGCCCCAACGGTCCAACAGACTAAGGGATAGGTAAATGGTAAGGTAATCTCTGACACTTTTCTCATCCAATTATCTAGTCGTTGATTTATCACGCTCATTGATACTGCGCTTTGTTATTTTATTTGTAACATTACTTGCTTTGTTTTACAAAGGATTTTTTCCAAGATTAATGTAGACTGCAGTATTTTACGTGGATATTCTGGCCCAGCTTTGACCTACATATTTTGCCACAATCTATGCAGACAAAGCATTGTCTGACATAAAGTATGTTAATTAATATTCTCTCCTTCCGCCAATAGTCGTTCTTGTTAGTCGCGAAATAGATCAATCACTTGATGATCATATTAGAGATCGATCACTTGATGATCATATTAGAGATCGATCACTTGATGATCATATTAGAGATCGATCTCTTGATGATCATATAATAGATCGATCACTTGATGATCATATTAGAGATCGATCACTTGATGATCATATTAGAGATCGATGACTTGATGATCATATTAGAAATCGATCACTTGATGATCATATTAGAGATCGATCACTTGATGATCATATTAGAGATCGATCAATTGATGATCATATTAGAGATCGATCACTTGATCATCATATTAGAGATCGAACACTTGATGATCATATTAGAGATCGATCAATTGATGATCATATTAGAGATCGATCACTTGATCATCATATTAGAGATCGAACACTTGATGATCACGTAATAGATCGATTAGTTGATGATCACGAAATAGATCGATCACTTGATGATCACGAAATAGATCGATCACTTGATCATATAAAAGATCACTTGATGATGGCGTAATAGATCAATCACTAGATGATGACGTAATTGATTGATCACTTGATAATCATGTCTTAGATCACGTAATAGATCGATCACTTGTTGATCACGTATTAGATCGATCACTTGATGATCAGTTCATAGATACTTGCTACTTGATCTCTTGACGAAAATTAAACTAGGAAAAGTAATGATAATTTTTAAAAGAAAATATCCCCTTTTTTCATCTTTTTAGATGCGTAAAATATTTAAGACTTCCAAAACTGTTCAGCACTGTTTGTAAACAAAGTAGCTAGGGCAACTAACGCACCGATATCCTTAGCATTGAATGCAAGAGCTTTCGCTAACTTTGTTTTGGTGTATAAAATACTTCAACTTTCTACATTTAGAACCAAAAAAAGTAATGCTGCTAATAAAATAACAGGACAGCTCGAACGTGATACTGGCAGCAACTAGATCTAATTGGATGTGATATGAGATGAATGTGGCAGACATGAGATTACACTGTGAGATTCTCTGTGGCTTGTCTTTGGTCGCGTGGGCCATTGCAGGCGTGATAGACAGCCAGATGACTTCCGGGCTGGCCTCGGAGCCGGGTGAAAGATTGGTACGTTGATTTTTAGGTTTTGGTTTAGTTTGTACTGCACTTGATTAAATTTGGTTGACTAGATAGCTCATCGGTCAATGGTTTGTTCCCCCTTCCCCCCTTTTTTCCAACACCCAAACCCGATGCCGCGGCAAACCCAATTTAACTTCCTGGGTCTCTCTCTTGAGTCTGTGTGTTAGTAACTCAGGCCATAGTGATAGTGGTCATTTGTAACACTCATAGCTTAATATTTATTTTTATAGTACCTAGACCAAGATCCTTTATCTTGTATTTTTAGAGACCTAGATCTAGATTTTTTTATTTTTAGAGATCTAGATATTGTATCTTTTTTTTTTAGAGATGTAGATCTAGATAGTGATGGGCAAAAGTTTAAAAAAAAATAAAAAATTAGTTAATTAAGGCCATTGTTTAACTAGAAAAAAAAGTTTAGTTAAAAGCATAGTTTAATTTTTTTTTTTAGTTACTAACTAAAAAGTTTAATTAAAATTTGTAAAACTTTTATGTTTCTAGTGGAAATCTGATTAGTGAGTTATGTCAATATTTAGTGGTTTTAATCAATTCATTTGCGGCAAACATTTTTTTAACTGCAGGAACATCAAGTACACCTTTTTATAGTCTTAAGGCTTATTATTGAGATCTATTAAGTCTAAATCAACAGCTAGGCCTATATAGATCTAAAAGCATTAGGGTAACCAACTCTAGAAAAAAAAATCTTAATCCACACCCTCTCTGACCATAAAGTAAATAGACTGTGTCCAACTGATTTTAACAACCTGGTCAGCTAAACATACACATGACCACATGTAGGCCTAGTGTACTATACGTGTGTAGTCGACAATACTGCAAGACTACCCTGCATAACGTTATTCAATAGTGTTTGCTGTTAATGTGGAGAGGTCAGGCAAGAAAATAACACTCTGGCGTGGCTGGTCAAGCATGTTCGTAGATATATCTTTACACTAAAATAGTTATGCCCAGAAAGTAAATAGACAGTGTGTCCGAGTGATTTTAACAACCTTGCCAGATAGACGTACACGTGTAGGCCTATATAGTGTACTGAGTGTGCAGTCCATAATGACAATATCACCCAGTTTTTTTCCCGTTTAACGGTTATGCAATAGTGTTAGTTGTATTTTTAGTGGTCAGACAAGAAAATAGCACATCGGCATGGTTAGTCAAGCATGTATTTTACACTATAAAATAGTTATACAGGTCTAATGTTTTAAAAACTCCAACGATTTCGTTCTATTTCTTTGGATACTAGATCTAAATTTGAAATTCTAAATCTATGTTATTTAATGAGATTTTAAACTTTACCAGTATAAGTAAGATTTTCCGTTATATAATAAGTTGATATAATTATTTTTTTAAAGAGTACCATTATTTTCTAAAGGTTTTAATTCAAGGCAAAAATACAAGCACACATATTTATTTAGACATTTTATTTTATTGTGCATTAACGTTTATGTAAGAAACATATTTCTTATTACTGTAGATTGAATCTCTTATTCTTATTGTATCTTTTATTTTTAGAGATGTAGATCATTTATCTTGTTTTAGAGACCTAGATCTAGATCTTTTATGATATGTTCTTAGAAAGAGTCCAGAGTTATACTATTATCAAGTCTAATCAAAATCTGTCACTTAGTCAAAGACTTTATTTAAGACACTAAATATTTTGATAGCATTAAATATTATCATATGCAAATGTAAAATCAACAGTCCAGATGTGATCATCATTCTTGGCCTTCAAATTTGTATACTCTATTAAGTTCCTCGATCTAGATGCCACTCCTGCCAAACTTGTATACTCTATTAAGTTCCTCGATCTAGATGCCGTACCTGCCAAACTTGCATACTCTATCAAGTTCCCCGATCTAGATGCCGCCCCTGCTAAACTTGTATACTGTATCAAGTTCTCCTATCTTGAAGCCGCCCTTGCCAAACTTGTATACTCTATCAATTTCCCCGATCTAGATGCCGCCCCTGCTAAACTTGTATACTGTATCAAGTTCCCCTATCTAGATGACGCCCCAGAATGCCCCATTAAGAACTAAATGTAACTGAAAATTTGTCTGTTCTGGTATGGACTCATTGGTTTGTACCTCTGAGCAGCTAGTATACAACCAAAACCATCCGCCCACCTTGACTTATAGTTACATTAGAAACACGCAGACACAGTCCATCACATCCGCCCACCTTTACTTATGGTTACATTAGAAACACGCAGACACAGTCCATCACATCCGCCCACCTTTACTTATGGTTACATTGGAAACACGCAGACACAGTCCATCACATCTGGACACATTTGTGGGGGGTACCACGACAATTCGTTCACCCGACAATTTGTTCACACGACTATTCGTTCACCCTACATTTCGTTCAGCCGATATTTCGTTCATCCGACAATTCGTTTACACGACTATTCGTTCACCCACCATATCGCTCACCGACAACTTGCTCACAGTCAACTTGTTCACCGACAACTCGTTCACCGACAGTTGGTTCACGACAAATCGTTCAATGACAATTCGTTCACCGACAAATTGTTCACAGACAAATCGCTAACTGGGTATTGTTAATTGTATATTGTCACATATTGTTAATATTATATATATATATAAATTCTCGTCGTCTGTTTAATTTGTCGGTGAACGAAATGTCAGTGAACGAATTGTTGTGTCCCCTTTGTGGAGGAGGTGAATAATTAATGGGTGGGTAAGCCTGGCTAGAAATTTGCAGATGTGCTAAATAATTCCAACAATCACCAAAGATATTGTCACTTAGCGGTAGTTCTCATGACCTTCCTTTAAATTCTAATTAATCCTATCACTCTTTTTTTTTTGTTTTAAATCATAACTGATTTTAATTTAAAATGGTAAAAAGAGAAATGTCTTCGCGCTGTATTGGTCCTCTGTACTGTTTTCCTATCGATTAAAAATCTCTACATCTAGCCATTGTTCTACATTGTACTTAATGATAAGATATTTCCCCAGAATTGAAGTCCTATCTAAACTACTACACTTGGTGTCTCTCGCTTGTTTGAAATCTCGATGTCTGGGTGTTTGTTTAGTAATTGCTATTATGTTTTATGCGCTGAATTTGTCACCTATCTTGTATCAATTCTTTAAAATATCTAATTTCTGTTATAATATTACCTGTAGTCTGCATCAGAGTGGACCTCATTCACCAATCGTAAACAAACAACATTTAGCCACGTGATTCTATATCTCTTCTACACAAATTATGTAATCCATGAAGGCTGTCACGTGATACGTTTTTTTTTCATTTTTTTTTTCAATATTATGACGTGACTAAATGTGTTTATTTACGATTGGTGAATGAGGTCTATTGTACCAATGTAGTTTTAATTTTAGACATGATTATTTCCATGACTGTTATTATTATAAAACTTGTATAAATTCCCTCTGTCAGTTTGTCTGTCTGGTACAAAATTTGTACACGTTATTTCCCTCAGACCCATTCTCGGATCTAGTTAAAATTTTGCACAATTATTCATTGGCATAGACGAGACATGAGTTTTAAAAAAAAAGTAACCAGTTGTTATGAAGTGCGGAGGGAATAGGTTAGCTATGCAGTGTGAATGATGCAAGATAGGCGACGCTGTCGTCAGAGGTCTTGGTTAGGACAGACGACTCCAGAACGCGAGACTGAAAAGGCGTGTTATTGTAGTGTGTTGCATTTTGTTCAAAACACCATTTTATAATTATGACTAAAGTCTACTATATTTATTTCATTTTATCTCATTTGACTTTGTTTATATTGTATTAAGAGTTTTATTTAGTATCGTTCACAAAGTTATTCAAGTTATCAAGTTGTATAAGTTAAGATATAATACGCCTGCAGTGGTCTAGTTGTCTACCAGCAGTTTGGTGCTACAAGTCAATGACCGTCTACAACACCAATTAGTCAATTGATTGCTGGCAATTAATTATCTTGTTTGATACAAGGGAAACAAATCCTTCAGCCAGTATTCATAGACAAGGCTAAATATGTCGTCTGCAAATGTTGGATGCTCCTTTTTAAATACTAGAGGGTTTGTTTTTCTTGTTTTTTTTTTTGTTTTTTTTTTGTTCATTTGTATCATCGAGTTTTTATTTCGAGAGTCTCTGTATCGCTGTTTTGATGCTTAAATCCTTAAATTCTCCTATCCTTTCTAAATTTTTGGTATAATAGATATAACAGATTTTGATTTTCCAGAGTCTAGGTCACCTAGAGTTTTGGTATCCCAAAGTTTAGTTTTCCTAGAATTTAAGTATCCTAGAGTTTCTGGTATCATAGGGTTTTTGGTATCCTTGATTTTTGGTATCTTAGAGCTTTGGTATCCTAGATTTTTTATCACAGAAATTTGGTATCCTAGAGTTTAGATTTCATAGAATTTAAATATCCTAGAGTTTTGGTATCCTAGAGTTTTTTTATCCCAGAGTTTAGGTATCCTAAAGATTTGATATCCCAGAGTTTAGTTTTCCTAGAATTTAAGTATCATAGAGTTTCTGGTATCCTAGAGTTTTTGGTATAATAGAGTTTTTTATCCTAGAGTTTTGGTATTCTAAAGCTTTAGTATCCTAGAGGTTTTTTTATCCCAGAGCTTTGGTATCCCAGAATTTTGGTATCCTAAAGTTTTGGTATCCTAGAGTTTAAATTTCCTAGAATTCAAATATCCTAAAGTTTCTGGTATCATAGAGTTTTTTTTTATCCCAGAGTTTTGGTATCCTAGATTTTTTATGCCAGAATTTTGGTCCTAAAGTTTTGGTTAAGATTTCCTAGAATTTAAGTATCCAAGAGTTTTTGTATCCTAGAGGTTTGGTATCCTAAAGGTTTTTGTATCCTAAAGTTTTTTTGTATCCTAGAGTTAAGGTACCCTAAATTGTATGATCCTAGAGTCTTAGTACTCTTAAAGTTTTCATCTCGTTATCACCACTGTTTGTTTCTTTCTGTACAGAGCGAAGGCCAGAACAGGTTTGGACGTGATCAACAAGCGAAACTCCGACATAAAAGAGCGGAGGGCCAGGCGGTCCAGCAGGAGGTTCAAGGCGGAGTCGTGGGTAAGAGGTGTAGCCTACGTTTTTTTTTTCCCTATCATTAGTTGATAGGCCTATGTATTTGTATATCCTTCTTTCTCTTTTTTTTTCTTTTTCACCCCTCCCCCCCCCTCAATCTCTCTCTCTCTCTCTCTCTCACTCCCTCTCTCTCTCCCTTATACACACAAATTCAGTGTAGACCAGAGCTGATGGATGACATGGAAAAGCACTTAACAAATTCACAAAACTATGCAAATGTCCCCAGGCAGTGACTTCAATAGTCGTGATGCCCGCACCGTATGACAGCCTATTGAAAACAAATTCACTTTTGGAAAGGAAGACAGCTTCAAAATATATACCCGGACATGTATATGTAGGTTTGATATATATATATATATATATATATATATATATATATATATATATATATATATATATATATATATTGATGTAATCAATCGAATTCCACCAAAAAAAATCTCATTTCACTGATGAAAGAATCGCTGAGGTCCGTTTCAAAATTAGTAGCTGTAAAGATTGATTACTAAGAAAGGATATTTGAACAGAAATACGAAGACTGAGAAGACATCTACCAACAGCAAATGTGAATCTTGAAGAAACTAATAACTGGGCAGCATATTCTGCCTAACTTAAAAAGACTTAGAGATAAAAGCACATTCCTCGTTCCAAATGCTAGGACAAATTTGTACAAATGCTCCTTCTTCCCTAGTGCTATTAGAGCATGGAATGGGTTGCCTGAGCCAGCCAGGAAAACCAGTGACTTGACAGAATATAAATATTTGGTTAACATGCATGACTAGATGCATGACGCGTACGGCGTAATCATCTTCTTTTTTGAAGTAACGTCTGTATTTTATAAGATAAAATAATTTAAGAACTTCTTAGACCAAAAATGGGAGATAGGTCTTTCAGATTTAGTAATGCCGTCTATTGAAAACTAAACTGTAAAACAGTTTTCCAAAAACTGTGAACCGCGGCCCTAAGGTGTTGCACGAACTACTGGAACAATTAACTAGCATGCCTCCACGTAAATTAATTATTAGTTGGCAATTAATTATTTTGTTTGATTTTGAAATAAGGGGAATAGATGATACTTCATGCAATATGTGTGTGTGTTTATATATATATATTTGAAAAGGAATGAATGTTATCTAAGGGTAAGAACTCCACACTTACAAGTATATATTGCAATAATGTAGAGGCTATGACCCTTTTTCGATATCGAACAAAAAAAGTTACCAATAATTAGTTGGTTAATTGGATAATTTTTTAAATTGATTTCTGTTTTGTTTAAATCATTGTTGAAGGTTTCAATATGATCCAAGAATGAGTGTGGGAACAAATAACGTGTACAATTATCTAAGGGGACAAAATCTCACATGTTTAGCCATATCTGTGAATACTAAGGATTGATTTCCATTATTGATATCAAACAAAGTAATTGATTACCACCAATTAATTAATTATTTTTATTGATTCAATTTTTTTATGAACAATGAATAATTGTGCAAAGTCTCAACTTGACACAAGAATATGTGTAAGAGAAATAACGTGTTTAAAAGCTTTGAGAGACAGACAGAGTTGGTCTAAGGTTTCTAAAAAAAGACTGGCGCTATAATGTAACACTATCTCAATGCGTGACAGTTGTTCTTCCTGTCATATCTCCTTTGTTACTGCTAGGTGATTGCTCATTTGTTTTTAAACAAGTTTTAAGTTCAGAGAGTAAAAGTCTGTCACTTCCTCCAGAGTGAAATTATTCTGTGCTATAAACGGCAGCGCTTAAGAAATTTGATGATGTGAAACTATCTTGACAGTGCTTCATTTTAAAATACATATATAATTCATCTAAAAGAAAGATAGATAACTTTTGATCCACAAACCATAGCACCTCATATTAAATGTGTATTTCTCTCCTCCACAGTGGAAGAGGTCAAGCCTGGACTGGAGACGGATACTGACGATCCAGAAAGTGTCTTCCATACTATCGATGAGCTCAAGGCTATGAAACCCGGGGCCGGCGTCCAGTGGCGGGACCATATGCCCATCGCTGGCAACGCCAAAAGCAGCGAGCTGAAGAGACGAAAGAGACGAGGAACCTCCAAAGACATGGTTGGTTTTGCCGGCGCCATGGACGCCAGTCAGAAGAAGGATGCAAGCAAAGTCAATTTTAAGGCCGATGTCGCCTTGGATAGAAGTCCCCATGGAGGAAGTCAGGAGATCAAAAAACTACACAAAAAGAAGCTGATTGCTAAAAGAAGCCTTGAGGCTCATGGGCTGAAGAAGATGGAACAAAGAGCAAGAAGAAGCTCTAAGTTTCAAAAGAGTGACGATGAAGACTCTGGTTTGTCTGGCGCAAAAAGAGCAACGTCTCTCAAGCGATTAGTTGGCAGCAGATCAAATAAAGCGACACCCATACAAGAAATGCATTCTGCTGAAAACACAAAGCTGACAAATATGAGGTTTTTGAGCCGAAATATAAGGTCTGGGCACGCCCCGATTCACCGAGAGGATTCAAACACTTTGCCATTGGAAAGGAATAGAAGACGGACCAGAGATGATGATAACGAGGAGGACAAAGATGATGAGGATGATGACGACGATAACGACAATGAGGAAGATGACGATGGGGATCGACGTAAGAGGCAAGCGCGTAAAGACTCTAAGACCAACCATTCGGAAAACAATCGCACTCTCGCCAGGAGTAAAAGACCGCGGAGCAATGACGCCCAAAAAGCAAGCACCCGGGCCGGACTACGTCAGCTTCTGGCGGATGTTGAATCAATCTCAGTGGACGACGAGTCAACGTTTGATGCAATGAGCTCGCCCAACCTGGACAACTCCCCAAATCAAGTTCCGGAAATCTTTGACCATCAAAGACTTAATCCCATCAAAAGGAGAAAAAGGCAGTCGGGCAATGCGGATGACAGCGTGGACGAAAATTTGGTGACAGAACAGCGGCAAGGTGCAAGCAAGCGGCTAACCATTCGGGGCACACGCTTCCAGCCTAGAGTGGTAGCCGGAGAGCCCATCAGCATCCCAGCTTCGTCTGATCTCAATGCCGTGCCACAGCAAGGAAGCAGGTTTAAGAGATCGCGGTCGAGAAGTGATGATGACGATGAGGAAGACGACGAGGATGAAGAAGACGACGATGACGATGGTGACTCCAAGAGAAGGAAAAGAGGGATCGAGATCCCTTTCAAGTCTCTTTCAAATAAAAACAAAGAACAAACTCTAAAAGGCGCTTCCGAAACGGACCTGACGCACAAGTCCAAAGCTCAAAACGACACACCGTCTCCACAGCGTATTCTTGCCAACATAACAAAAACCCTGAACAATACAACATCCTCACAGCGTATTCCATTTAACAGAACTGATATCAATGCGAATCATGGGCTAGAACGATTCATAACGATCTTGAATAGATTCAAACTTCCTAACGATTTGACAGGAAGCGTTGAAAAATCCTGGCAATCTGTATCCAACGTCACATTGGGTGACATTGGTAAAATAGTGCAGCAGTTAATGCGGCTTAAGCGACATGCTGGCGACTTCAAGGATGACCCTAGAAATGAGGGCATTGCAGATGGAGAGAATAGCAGAACGGAAGACACGGTACCAATGACCAAAAGATCTTCGGCCAACATCGGAGTCGATCAGCCTGTACCTGGGAACGTTTCCACGACCGAAGTCAATGTCCAAGATGACCTCAATGTCAAGACTCTACTAAATGCTGTGAAAGATAGCAAGCTGCCAAGCAAAGTTGAAGATGGCATTGAAAAGACATTAAAGCTTCTGACCAACATGACTCTTAAAGAAATTGGTTCACTTGTGCAAGACTATATGCAGAAATTTAGGCTTAAAAGGAGTTCTGCAAATGAGGATAGTCTTGGTCAAAACGCCCCTGGGGGCTCGCCTCAGAATCTTTCAAATGAAGAAGAAAGCGTTTGGCGACAAATTCATCGGCCAGCTGGTGTCCAAGCAAAGGTAGATGCGTCGCTTAGTGAAGCAATCAACGAAACCGACTTTGATAATTTTAGGCAAATCTTTCGACAGCATTTGAAAGTTAAAAGAGAAGCCAATCAGATAAACGCTAATGATACTCACAAAGAGGGTGATAAAATCACTTCCAGAAATCAAATCGGTGCTGATTTGGGAGCATTGGCTGGCACGAGTAATACAGCAAACAAAACTAACGAACTGCCCTCGGGAAACAAAAACACGCTTAAAGACTTTGGCGAGATCTTGCAACTCCTGGAGCTGGTGGGAATGTTTGCCAAGACCGAGGATTTGAAGGATGGCATGGACACAACGTTAAAGTCTCTGTCCAATGTCACGCTGGGGGACGTTTTTAAATTTTTGAAAAGCGCACGACAAGAGATTAGACTTAAGCGAGAATCTGAGGACGAGGATGATTATGATAATAGAGAGGATGACAATGAAGAGAACGATGAAATCCAGGAAACGTATGAAGACGATAACAGACAAGAGGAGAGGTCAGAAGAGCTCGTTGACCAGGAACAAGCTGAGCCAACGTCACAAGCTGGTGCTGACGAGGATGACAGCGGTCAAGAAAGGGGTGAGCGTGGATTGAGTGGCCGAAGTCACAAGTTATCTGAAATACAGAGCAGTCCACCTCTTATAACTGACCCTCCTAAAGATATTAGGGCTGAGCTGGTCAGTCTTCAAGAGGAAGAGGACAAAGAAATGGCTATATCTCCAACCCTGTCACCTCGAAAGAAAATTCTGGACTCCTCATTGCGAGAGCTCACGGCCAAGCTTGATAAAATTGAAGATGATCTGAAAAAGAAAGAAGCCATACAGAGAGCGACGATGGCCAAACGGTCTATTTCCGCTAGCAAAGTTGGCAACAGTGGTAAAAATGATAAGCTTGGCATCCCCGATCTAAATAATTTGACCCCAGATAAAAATGCAGACACATCTGATGATTTGACTAAAAATGTGAATAACGGAATGTATTTATCAAGCACTAAAGAATTCGACACAGAAGACAATGAAAGTAATACCCAGATAGAAAAGGAGTACGCAGCATCTGGGGATTACGAAACAATTAGAGTTGGCAAGCTCCCAGAATGGATGCTGAAGATGAACGAAATTATCGCAGGAATTAACGGCGATATTAAACATATGGAGGAAATAGGTGGCGTCAAAACGTATGCGCTACGTGATACGAAAACCGGAAGTGATATCGAGAGCAGAAATAACAAACCAAACAATGTGCTAAAAGATCTCAGAGCCAAGAGAGACAATCCTCAACGAATGAATACAATTCGTAATAAAAGCCCACCCAAAACTGAAGGCAATGACGTGTCACATACGTCAATGAAATCCCACCCAGTCGATCAAAAACTAGCTCAGGCCGTGAAAATGACAATCACAAAAACGTCAAGCAGGAAGGCTGCCAACTTCACTGAATCTGGGCGCGAGCAGATGAGAACGGCCAAGCTATCAAAGGTAAGTAATCCAAAAAGAATTTTGTCACATTCAAAAAATAATGTTGCCTCCCTTGTTAGATCTCGCCTTCAACGACTTCAGTCCTTAAAACTGGGTCAACTTCAAAATGATAAAAATAGATCGAAACCAGCGATAGGACTCAAAAAGACGACCGTTTTTCTTGGTCCGTTACATACAATTCTTGTACACTCTCATGGCTCCTCTGCGCCGGAGCTATTGCCATTGGAGAAGAAGAACTATATTGACAGATTGTCAAATTCAAAGCTAGAAACTGATTATAAAAATGTAAATCTGGAAACTGAAAATCCACAGAAGTTTGCGTCTGTCAAATCGGGATTACTGCACAGGGGGCTGGCCAATGGCGGCAGGATCAAAGTAAACAACAAACACATTTCGAAACATTTTGAAGGTGGTGCTAGCAGACTTGGCAATGTTGATTTGGCGGGAACAAGGGCAGTGCCTACCGATAACGTTGATGTAATAGAAGCGTTTATCGTGCTAGGCCATATCAAGCCTGATGAGGGTTCCACTCAAGACGCGCCAAAGGATTCTATCACACTTCCATTAGTCGACAGAGGAGGGTATGATGGAACTTTTGAAATCAGCAGACCTGGACAAGGCGGCAGGAGACAGATGCTAACACGAATGAGAGTTAAGGAGCCTAGCAGAAAAATATCAAAAAAACTAAAGCAAAAGAAGTTCAAAGTTGTCAAGACTAATGACCAAAACACAGACGATGCAGAGAGAAAATATTTTCTGAAGACACAGCCGATGGGCAGTTTATGGAGGAGCAAGCAAGGTCCACTACGTCACAATGAAAATGTTGACACACACGAAAACTATCAACCAAAGTCAAACACCATTTCCCAATTACTGACACAACTGATTGAAGGGTCTTTAAATTCTTTTCGATCAAAACAACCACTTCATAGGAACAATCCTAACTTTAAAATACATTACAAGCAAAATGTTAAAGAGAAAGAAGGAGATCGATTTCAATCTAGTCCATTTCTTAAAAGTATTTTAACAAGAGAAAAGGGCAGATCATCGCGTCAGCAGAAAGGAGTGGATTATTTAGCAGACGGCCACAAGATTGATTTACCACACTTGTCTTTTAAGAGTTACGCTAACCTCATTTCTGACCTACTGAAGTTTCCACTAGACTCAGAGACAAACAGACGTTTACGTCGCGTGGCAAAAGCGGATCTACCCGTGAGAAAAGATCCAGAGACCCCAAGGGAGAAAGAATTGAAGAAACAAATCGCTTATCTTTTGAAGATTTTCCCTGAAAACATGGCCGAGAAGAAATCTGATGAGAATCTAGAACGCGAAGACACCAAAGAAATACAGTCAAGTGATCTAGCTGCTACCATCATTAGAATAGATGATGAGGATAATGAGCCCTTTCTGAACACTGAAGATGCAGGAGATCTGTTTGCACAGATTCACCGGGTTAAGAGACGATCCCCCAAAGAGTTTGTTGATAAAAATCATATTGAGGAGCACTTCAAAAAGTCCAACTCCTTGACTGACTCCCTTACTCGGACTAAGAAATACGTAAGCCCGTATAAAAAAGCTCATCCCGAAAACGATCTTGAAGTTCGAAACCTACTCATGGACAGCTCTCTGGCAGAGCAAGATACAAGCAGCAGTTTTGACTCGAGAGCATCTTACTTTAACGCCTTGCCCTACCTCATCGCCAAAGACAATGGGGTCGCCCAAAGTGTCGAGGACTTTATGGGCCTTCAGTCAGGGAACGAGGTTTTCTTGAGAGACAGCCAGGAGCCCATATCCAAGACGTTCGTTTTGCCTGACATTGGGCTGGTCAACTTGACTAGCCCGCTTCTCTTTTCCGAGACTGATATCAGGAAGTTGAAGAGCGACAACGAAGATGCTCAGAGAAACGATGAAGAGATTGAAGAGCTGGACGTAAAGCATTACGACATCATGCTGAGAGGCCAGAACGACGAAGGCGACAACGATTATGAAGACGACGAGGAGACCAGCAGTTCCGTTTCTGAAGACGATTCTAACAAGGAAAGAATCAAAGATGAAAATGTCCGTGAGAAGCGTTCGACAAAAATGGAAAAGACGTCTCGTCTGGATGACGTTGTGAATGATGATGATGACAATGATGACGATGGTGTGCCCTTTGACGATAACGATAATGATGCGGAAGACGTAAATAAAAAGGATGAAACCGATCTCTACAAGCTCAAGGGAAGTAACGACGAGGCAATAAAAGATGATGAAATCCTCAACTACGAAAATCTCATGAAGGTGAAGGCCAAGGTCGGAGACATGGCCGAGGAGAAGGCAGCTGGAGTGGACACGCCAGTATTTGACGGCAACTACCCCATCTTCCAGAACAACAGCCAACAAGTGAGCGAACGGAAGCTGGAGCAGACGGATTACTTGGACGACGAGGAGAACCAAGAACCGGACGATCTTGTTGAGGAGGAGGTGGATAAAGAGAGGGATGAATGGCAAATCGTGGACACGGCGGAGGATGGCTACATAGAAGTTGACGACAATGGAAAAAGAGTAGAGCCTAAAGAAGAGGTGGCGTTTGTAGAGCTGGAATCAAAGACTAGAATGCCAGGTTCAATCTTTAAAAATATTTCTTTCACACCAATCTTCGCTATTTTATTTACGTAGTAACTCTTAGCCATTTAATGATCTTGATTTATAATGTATTTTCAGTTAATTCAGACTAAAGGTTATGAATAATTTTCGAAGGCTTTTGACTAAACGGTATTGTCGCTTTGAAGTGACACAATCAAGATCTAATTGTCTATCTTC
Organism: Biomphalaria glabrata; assembly: GCF_947242115.1. NCBI lineage: Eukaryota > Metazoa > Mollusca > Gastropoda > Planorbidae > Biomphalaria > Biomphalaria glabrata. The sequence continues at coordinate 5,302,539 of NC_074722.1, read as the reverse complement.
AACTGTACAGTGTTTTTAACGCGCCTTTAACTACCGGCAACGCCTGGTGGTTTCATGATAGACAACTCCACGACCTTGTTTTTAATGACCTAACTGTATAAATTTAGCTCTTGTGATACGAAGGGAGAATAACCCCTGAGGGATTATGGGCACGACATGGCCTAAATTGTGCCGATGTGCCAAAAACCCAAACAGAAACACAGGAAATTTCAACGTTTTGGCACGCGTGAAAATGAAAAGAGCTAGAAGAATGAAATAAACACGAAACAGAGTTATTGCTCCTTTCGAATCTCTTGCAACGAAAATAAAATAGGACAAGATTGTAAGTTTTATGTTCAAACACTGTGGGACTTGCTACCGCAAATGGAGACAATTTAAAAAAAAAATGTTCGTGAATACAACTGAAAATAAAAGGGGAGGGGGGGATATTTCTTTTTCTTTTGCCATCCCTCGAAAGTTTTATTGACGGCAAGGCATGGTCACTTTAAAAGTAAAAAAAAAGTTTTCCTTTCAAACCTTGCGATCTATAGGGCAGATGATGTTTTTAGGGTCATCTGTTTTTTTAGGATGCCATGTGGTCAGCTCAACGACCAACCGCCAATACATTTCCTAGTCTTGACCACTCAGCCACCGCGTCCCCACATGGTCACAAAGCCTGTATAGAGCTTAATTGAGATTTGTATACATGTGTATGACCGCATCCAGTGTTCAGGATGGTGAAGTTAATTTAATAAGCCATATAATAATTGTGAGCACTTTTCAGCTCTGTAGAAATAAATGACTAAGCTCTTTGCTTAGTATCCCAAAGGAGTTTGTTACTATTTAGTTGGCAACAGAGATCTTTGCATTGTTTATCTATTTCAAAATCTGTACCAGTTTTAGAAGTCCCTCTTTTACCTTCACCTACCCCTTAGTCTGTTGGACCGTTGGGGCACCACACAAGATCTGTTGTTAACAGGTCGTCGTGGGGTTCGATCGTTTGCAATAACCCTGTCTCTAATCTCTTCGTTTGTGACGTGGTGTCTGTACATGACACCTGGGATCTTTCTGTAGCATCTCAATTCCATTGCTTTGATCCTCCTCTCTAGCTTTGGAGTCAGCGTTCAAGATTCGCAAGCATTTTTTCCCTTTAGATTCCATTAAATCTCCACTAGATTTCTTAATATTGCTTTTTTTTTTAAATCTCCAACTGAATATTATTGTAAACGTTAACGAATGTTACAAATTTAGCTTAAGTGTAAACAAAGAGTAGATTATTGGGATCAAATCAACTTTTGGTGTGAAAATCCCCATATATACCGGTATATATAATTGTTTAATTTTAAAAGGTAACGCTAGGGTATGTATGCGGCAATATTTTGTTTATGTATTTATGTCATTTTCAGCCGTCTATGCTTGGGGAGACTGGAGCGAATGCAGCGCCTCTTGTGGAATCGGGCAGCGCTTCCGGTCCAACAGATGTGCAGACGGCCAACCATGCTTAGGGAAAGCTGCCAGCAATGAGGTTGAGGTGTGCTCAAACAAGGATTGCTAGAGAATCAAGCTTGTGTGATTTTGTGTCGATCTCCTGCATTTAAAATGGCAAGGCTGGACACTGATAGGGCCTACAATCGAAGGTGCCCAAAATTTAATGAGGCAATTAGAGGCGTCCATTGTTTGTTTCATGCGCCTGGTATTTAAAAGACAACGAAAACCTTTAATAGGCCCCTGTTTTATTGTTTCAAATTGTAATTGAAAAGTAATTTGTAATTAAATTTTACTTTGTAACTATTTATTTTGATAGAATTCATCTGTATTCATATTTTCACAATTTGTGATGATACACGATTTTTGAATTCAAATAAAACAAATTTTCAATCTTTCTCAATTCTAAGAATATTGTTATTGTGTATTCTTTGATTTCTTTATTGCTCAAGATAAGGCTGGTGCTTTTCATACAGTTTCAGAAATAGATAAATTAACAAAATGCTTTCTGGAGAAATGAACGAAACGTTTTTTTTTTTTTTGTTTTTTTTTAGAAATGGAGAAATGAACGAAATGCTTTGTGGAGAAATTGAGAAATGAACGAAATGCTTTGTGAAGAAATGGAGAAAAGAACGAAACTTTTAATTAACCACAAAACTAATTTGCATTAGACTAATAATGAAGAGGGGTTTTTAACCACAAAACTATCTGTAAAGGGGGGGGGGAGGTTTCAACCTAAAAATCATCTGGAGGGGGGTTTAAGCTTAGAGCTCTTGGCTACGCTAATAGAATCTTGTGACTGTTTGTATGCTTTAGCCTTATATTAAATAGGGTTTTTGTTTCGTAAAAACAATTTTGGAGCGGGTTTTAAACTTACCCCCCTCCCCTTGGCTGCGCTGGTGCAAGTGATGGTTTAACAAAAAATCTCATCTAAAATTTAAAAATTCAAAGCAAAAAATCAGACACAAAACTCCATATCCCCGATTTCATTTCGGGGGGAGGGGTGAACCCCAAGATTCCCCCCCCCCCGGCTACGCCCATGCCATGATGTCTGAGACTTCTTTGAACAGATTTTTGCCAATGGTTGTCCCAATGCGTATTCCTCATTGCAGATATCTTTTCTGTGATTTAAAAATGGCTTTTCGCACTGCCAATAGGTAGCAAGAGTTGAACGCAATCGGATATGTCGGCTCTTCTACTCTATGTCTCTATCTCTTAGTTTTTAATTGAGATTTATAATTGTCATGCAAAAAAAAAAAAAAAAAAAGTGGAGGCTTCAACATCATTCATGACCTACTCCGGTTTTCTATTTTTGTACAATGTTTGGGTTGGGAGCATTTGGAGACCGACAACGAAGTATCTTATAAACGAAAGCTCGTTTCTTTTCAATTCCTCATTTTATACTGTAGAAGGTTGACTTTTTGGAATACAAAATGGCAGCCTCCGGACGGCCCGAGCACCAAGCACCACCAGAAATAGTAATGTTCTATTTGTTTCTATTAATCGTTGCTTTTGAAAGAAATCATTTCAAATTTACCTAGTGTTAATATAAAGTTTATTTGGAATATTACACTTTGGGTATACCACACTTTGTACAATAACACTTGACTTGGACAATATAGCTGGATTATGATCTTATGAATTATGAATGATGATTATCATTATCATTATGATTATCTAGATTATTAATTATTTCTAGATTAAGATTCTTTCTAGACTAGTCTGATCAATCTAGAATAATCTCCAGTCTCTAGCTAGATGATTAGGTGATCAGTAGTGTGGTGTAGTCAGTAGTCGAGTAGATGCCAAGATCTAAATCTAGACTAGATCTAGATTCTATCTTAAATAATCTTCTTAGTATTAGATCTAGATAGTAGATCTAGATTCAAGACATTCAAGTATCTAGACTCTAGACATATGACATATAATATATATCACTATCAGTCATATCTAACTAGTAACTGAATAGATCTAGTGTAGTCACTGTAGTAGTGACAATCTACTTTAGGTTCTTTATGACTTATCCTATCTTATCTTACTGAACTTACTGGTATTGGTGTTGATTTAGAGCCATAATTTATTATTACAGTTTCTTTGAGTTTGTTCTCGCCCTATCAGAAAATCCTTAATCCACTTGTGACTAGCTAAATAATAGTAGAGTAGATATCTAGAATCTACTAGATTGATAGTATATTAGTATATAGATCTATGATAACATATATATGTATATACTTAGATTTTTAGAAGTTTATTTTTATACTAATAATACTGATTTTACTAGTGACTAGTCATAGAATCTAGAGCTAGATAACTTATTAATTAGAGGATTCTAGATCTAAATTGCCTCTCTAGTTCTAGGCTAGATAGAGATAAGTAAATCTAAATCTGAGACAGATCTTTCAATCATAATCACCTAATCTTAGAATCATCAGAAATTGAAATTGACATCCATATGGCGATGATATGAGATAAACAAGGATGACTCCCATATCAAATGACCACTAATTCAGTTCATTACAATGCCTTCAAAATTAATAAATGTGTTACATTGTGTGGTGATTTTGATGCCTTCTTTTTGAATTCCCCTATACTTATATATAATATTAATTTTTTTCTGTGGATTGAGGATGAAAGGATGATTTTTAGTTAACTTAATGAGTCACTTCTTTTAGTGCTTTAGTTTTGAGATAAAGCCTTTACAAATTCAAATATATAAGGCACATGCCCATGACATTTGACAGTCTCCTTAAATTGGACACTTAATAATACTTAAATAGATCTAGATAGTAAAAGTTGCTATAGAAAGCTAATGTTGTGAAATGTATTGTTTCAATTTTACATCTCACTGTAGTTTTACAATGAAACTGAGGCCTCAAAGTACACCAGCAAGTGAGTACCAGTACATATCAGCTACATTTTAAGTTAATTACCACTAGCAGACCTGCCTACCGTTACGCAAAATGCGTATTCATTACGCAAAATCTCCCAAAATTAACTGTCAGTATGCAAATACGCATTTAACCTGTCGCGTTACGCATTTCGTATCCTTTTTTTCCCCCCCCCTATCTTGACTAGCTTACGAGCGGTCACGGAGGTCACGCTAAGCTGTCCTGTTGGCGGGGGGGGGGGAGGGAACAGAAAAGGTGGGGGGAACACATTGTGTCCAGATCTATACGTTGATTGGTTCTTAAAAGCAATTAGATTTAGTCTATAAATGAAGAATGCGAGAGTGAGGAAGTGGCTGGTTGGTACCAAGGTTGGTACCGTCAGTTAGCTGATACACCAACGTGACTTTTTTTTTTTTGTAAGTTCTTTAGTAGAAATTAATTAGATCTATGTTGAATCCCTGATTCCCGTATTCATTTGTATAGAAAAAAAATATCGAAGTGCTATCGATTCAAAACACATTGAGTGACATTGTAGATATCTAATCTAGATCTGGGTTCTAGATCTAGAATCTAGATAACTTATACAGGAATAGATCTAGCTAGCAGCTAGAGTCTAGCTAGTCATTACGTTAAGTCATGATTCTCTACATTACTAGATCCAATTTAGTTGTAGTATGATGTAGATTGACTAGATCTAGATCGATAACATAGAATCTAGAATCTACTACCATCTAGTCTAGATCTAGACATCTAGACTAGATTCTTAGTCTTAGTATAGAATAGATCAAGGATGAAGGTA